>NC_077222.1:47039972-47138378 GCF_024763615.1 Phlebotomus papatasi | reverse complement strand
ACTTCGACAAGAATTCAATGATAATTTACCTCAACAAAAGACAATAATATTTTCCCTGTTAGATAATTAAGTGACGATTGCTATTTCTCTGGAGGTATGCCCAAACGGGTCAAAACTCAAGGTATTTACGACTTTACAATTTTCACTCACGTGCCAGATTTCTATGGAAGAGCATTTCACAAGTAGAAATTTTCAATATTGCAATATCAGACATAACACCCTCATAAGATAGACTGTACAATCGCAATTTGTTGATTTGAAATTGCTTTGGAATTTCTGATAGAATCGTCCATACCTACATTATATTTTTACAACTCTAAAGTATATAATTCTTCAATTTTAATTTATATTACGAGTTTATCGACTCTTCACCTCATAAATTATAAGGTCTGTTATCCATTTGTCAGTTAAAAGTATCATCTTCTAAACGCGCTAATTTTCGAAAAACTCAGCGAAATCTTTGAACTCGTGAACACTATTCTTTTCTTAATGACTTGTACCAATAAAGAACTTTAATAATAAAGATAAATGATGCGTAGGTACACTTTTAGGTGCATCCAAGTCACAATTCCGTGAACTCTGCAAAGCCTGTGAAGCTTTGCTTCCCGTCTTTGCAAAAGTTTTTCAAATCTCTGATTAATTAATCAAGTAAATTAATTAGTCTTAATTAGTTAGTCTTAGTTATTAATTATTTCAAAATGCCTTTGATTGGTAAAATCATATTTAGTAAACTAGATCACATGTTTAAGTGCACTTGTCGAGGGAGTATAAACGGTAGTGATATATTTTGTCCATGAAAACACCTCACTGTGATTACCCTAAACATTATTGATTTTAATCGTCTTCCGAAGAGGTGAAAATCTATCTCAGAGAAAATTTGCAGAAATTTCCGAAATTCTCATAAAAATATATTTTAAAGTAAAGTTAAATGATTTATCCACTTATAAATTTCACCGTTAAATTTGGCCAATATTTTCTGTAAAAATAAGTATGTACGATATTTCTATATTTGCGTTTAAGACTTTTAATTTTATGTTTATTCAATTTGTGTTTTAAATAGATATAATCAATGAAAAGTTGCTAATGACGATCCAGGGGACATTTCATCACGTAGGTGTTACACAGATTAATTTCACCATATTTTCTGTATTACATTTCACGAGACAACGTGCAGAAGTAAAAGTCAAAGTCAAAGCATCAACAATACGGATGTTAATGAGTGATATCAATTGCACACCAGGCTTTAATTAAGTTGTGTGTCAGCTCATCAAACGTATGGAAATTATGTAATATTATTGAGATATGAAATCTGCCTAACTAATAACTATTTTCTCGTATATTTCACGAGGTTGCAGTAATGGTATTTATTATTAACCTCTGTACCCTGACACTACGTAACTAAATTCGAAGGATCCCAATGGATTCATATAATCAAGGGAAAAATTATTCCCCTTGTTCGAAAAATTCATGAAAAATATTTTTCAATTAGATTTTTTAAACATTGTTACCTTATTTAGTATTCATTAAAAGACTACAATTGAAATATGCAAAATGACGCCAATTTGAATAAATATTCCCATACGCAGACTCATTCCAATAAACAATGAGCATCATTTGTTGGGTCTTCCACCAACGTCACGACAAAATCACCATTCTTCAAGGAATTCCTTATTTATTCTTGTAATTATGACTCCATATATGTAATTTATTTGTGATAAATCAAATTCCTTAAACATTTGGATAGTCAATTGAACATTGCATACAAAGTTCTGCAAACAGGATACGACGAAAGTTAATCTATCATCTTCATAGCATTGTTGATGATATGGGTTGAGTTTCTTCCAAAAGCCAGTCATAAGCTGCCTGATCTTGCTCCTTAAGTAAATCTCCAACAGTTTC
This sequence comes from Phlebotomus papatasi, assembly GCF_024763615.1. Lineage (NCBI taxonomy): Eukaryota > Metazoa > Arthropoda > Insecta > Diptera > Psychodidae > Phlebotomus > Phlebotomus papatasi. The sequence goes on along the minus strand of NC_077222.1, from coordinate 47,136,479 downwards.
CACAACTTCTCGATGATATGCATTAATTTGTTCAGCCTGAATGTTTAACGACAACAATGAAAACTAATTAATCATACATGACTTCCCCATGAACTGTATGATGGCATGGGTAAATTCTAACATGTGGAAAATTTTCACAATGACAACCATTTTGAAGGAATTCCTGCACTGAGTATGACTTGTCTTAGGGTTTTCTTTGAATAATTGTACATGTATAGTCGGTATACAGTACAATACATAAATAGAACCAGTGTGAATCATATAAATATCATAAATAGGAAAATTTCAGTTTTAAATCCGTGTTTATGTATGATTTAGTGCTATTCAACCGCAAAATAATATTTTTCTTAAGCAGGTGAAACAATAAACATATTTTTAGCTGATGTTCCAGTTTTATCAAGAACACCCAAATGTCTAATTATCGTCTTCCGTGCAAATAAATTCCTAAAATCGATGTCATTGATGACTGATTTATTAAATACTTAATAATGAAATTTTAATTGAAATTCAGAGAGGCAAATTAACCTCTTGGATAAAATAGTCGCAAGAGTCCTTTCCGAGACACCAATTTTATCTTAAAACTTTATACATTCTAATTTACCTATACAGTAGTTTACAAATGATTTTTTTAACATTTCTCTGAACAATTGACTTTGTTTCTGCTTGTAAACACACCACACTTTAAAAATCTACGACTAAATATTTTTTTTAACAAATATTGCCTATAATCAATGTAAGAATAACAAGAAAGATTTTTTATTTATGCACAATATAATCTCTCAATAAAGCAGAGTGATTTGCAATAAAAATAATTTACCATATTCTTTCTAAATTTATTTGTTAGAACCGTGTTTTTAATTTTGTATTAAACTCTAGTCAAAAAAAATGTTTGATTAACTACTTATTCTTTTTTTATCTATTAAAATTTCCGACTTCATCAATCAAATTATGAGAAACAAAAGTAATATATTACTTTGCAATGAAAACGGGTATCTATTAATCTCTGCCTAAAAAGTTTTGAGGATTACCTTTTCTCAAAAAAAATTATTAATTTACAATAATGGATTTGAAATGTATAATTAAAACAAATCTGTGAATTTAAAACAACCTTGAAGAGAGTCATTGATACTTTTTAAGGTTATAACGCTTTTAACAATTTTTGCAACTATCAGTATAAGAAGTATATGAGCATATATTACCTCGTCTTTTGTAATTAAGTCCGTATTTATCAATTTGAGGTGAAAGGGCACCATGGTTACTGAATGGAATGTGTATGCACCACGGCCGGCGAAATCCCTCATTCCAGGTTTCCCCTCAAATTTCACCACTTGTACAATGCTCTCAATGCGAATTCCAAAAGAGTTTTCTTCATAGTAGCCGGGCTCATTTGATACGAACATGTTTTCGACAAAACCAGGAGACCCAGCAGCACTTGTGATAGACGGTGGGTATTCATGGACACCCAAGTAAGCACCGATTCCATGACCGGTACCATGTGCGAAGTCTAGGCCCTCCTGAAAGAGGAACTGCCGTGCTAAACCATCGAAATGAGCTCCTCGTGTGTTAGGTGGGAAAATAGCACGATCAATGGCCAAGTGTCCTTTAAGGACGAGAGTATAGGCTAGTTTTTCGAAATCAGTGGGCTCTCCCAAGTGAATAGTTCTTGTTACATCTGTAGTTCCATCACTGAATAAGAAGATAATTGAAAATGAAATAATACTTGTGATATTAACAGAATTACAAAATCTGCAAAAAAAAAACATCATAATTCACATTAACTCCTCTGCGTCATTGTCCAGTGAGGTATTTGGCAAAAGTTGCCCATTCATTCAAGTCAATTCACTTGAGAATATGCTGAGCGTAAGCAGAAAGATTTGTGAGAGTAGCCTTAAGACTCGTCATGGTGAGGTCACAGGTTCACTCACTTCTCAGTCCAAATGGAATGTACGACTGCTATAAAACATAAACTGAAAACAAGCATGCATATATACTCACTAATACTGTCCACCAGAGTCTATCAAGTATACGCCCTCAGTGGTAATCTCAAGATTTGTTTCTTGGGTAGGGGAATAGTGAACAACAGCAGCATTTGGCCCAAAGCCACTTATTGAACCAAAACTTAATCCTTTGAAATGTTCTTGTTCACTGCGGAATTGTTGCAATCTTGTTGCACCACTTATCTCAGTGATTGTTTCTGATCCAATTGTCACATTGAGCCAGTGCAGGTATCTAATTACTGCCACACCATCCCTCACATGACAATTTTTTAACCCTTCAGCCTCTACATTATTCTTTACAGCTTTGAGTCGAGCAATAGGGCTAAAACCACTTACTACTGATCTTCTCTCAGAGGGTATTCTTTCGAATGTGGCTTGATTACCATCAGATGGAATCACTATATATTTGGTGGTTTCACTCACCTGAAAACAAAAATTAGTCATAGACTTAATATTAATATTGAAGAGCATAATAAAATGAAGATTAAATCGCAATATGTTTAAACTTATAAAAGCTTAAGCAATTAATAATAATAATAATAATAGTAATCTTTTATCTTGACACCTTGACACTAAATACGAATACAAAACTTCAAGCTTTAATATAATTATTAACCTTATTAACCCACTATTACCATAATATTTCTTTTATATTTAATAAAATTTAATTTTTTAAGCAACCCTTAGGGGAGACCGGGGCAGATTTAGCCACGTATAGTATTAGATAGTGGTATCTTATAGTTTGCCTTCGAAGAAATATTGAGGAAATCACTCTTTATTCTAAATATATACTTCTCTTACTATTCATTGAAATATTTATCAGCTTCACACAAATATTTTTTGTACAATTTATACGCAATGAAAAATTTCATTTGGTGACTAATTCTACCCCGGTCTCCTTTTTATAAATCCGTACTATAAAGAGCCACTTCAATTGACTACAAAAATTATGCGTATTTTGTGTTAAACTTAATAGAAAAAAGACTTATATTCCTAACAAATTATATTAACACTCATTTCAGGACTCTAGGTAAATCATTTATAATAATTCGATATTAATAAAAGTCAACAAAATAAAAGTTATTATTTATGCGTTGGGCAGTGTGCTCAGCACACAATCATTTTTGTTCGTAAATATATTTTCAAGAGTAGCTATGAGAGTGAGCGAGATGACTAGATCTAGTTATCTCGCTCTCTTTCATAAGAAATTTCGAAAACATGTTTGTAAACAAAAGTTATTGTGCGCTGGGCATAATTGAGCTCGGAAACATTTCATGTTCCCTAAAAATAAAAGAAAAATTTATGCATATTAGTCTTGTGCATTTATATAATGGCTCTGTCAAGAAGAATGAGCGGAAGAAATAAAAGCATAAGAAGATCGTAAGAATTCTCAGTTGAAGTTGATTTTGATGGATGAAATGTTTAAATCATTCAAATAAATAAAACACCTTGAATACCCATCGTATTTTAAATATCACACTTTAAATATCTTCAAGATAAATTTGTGTTATGTTTATATTAGTTATAGCTTACCACTTTTTGCAAGCCATTTAAAAAGGTTTCATATGTGAAATCAAAGATACAATTGGTCTGAGACTCAGTTCTTATATGGTCTTTGATACTTTCGGACACGGGCCGATCCTTGTGGAAGAATACATACAGATCATTCATGGTGAGAATAACATATGAGTAAAATGTAGGAGTTGTTGAAAAGTCTCTTCCTCGAAGATTGAGTAGCCCTGAAAAAGCACAAAAAGTTTCAGTATATTATCGCCTGCAGTTATACGATATTATTATTGCCATCTCACATGCTATCTCATCAAGTGTCGACACCACAAGAGCTTCACCGTTCATATTGTTGATTTCACTTCGAAGACGCTCGATTTTCTCTGAAATTGGCTGTCCGCTAAAAGCTAGTTGTTGCACCTCAAGTTCCGATAAGGAGATTTGGGGCTTATCTTCCCATACTAAATCCACAAGGTTCTCCGGAAGGGATACAAGAGTATGACCATACCCGCTCAAGTATTTTGAGTAACGGTCAAAATCACTTGGTGAAAATACATTAGGATCCAATCCTACTCGTGCAGCACTAGGAAGATTATCCCTCATCCATTCTTCATGGCTCTTTGTATCAGCAAGTCCGCTCTTCATAATCTCCCAATAAGTTGTATCCACTTGACGATCCGCCTGCAAATAATAGCGACCATCTACCCAAACAGCAGCTTTTGTCTCACCAACAATTGCAAAACCATTGGAACCTGTGAATCCGCTTACATAAGATACCCTTCGGGAAGATCCTCCCTGTTAAATAATTTCTCAAGTTGAATATTGGCTTTCCCAATAGAGATTTGAAGATCAAATTCTTACCAAATGAGTATCAGTCGAAGGAATTAAATAAGCTTGTACATTATATTCTGAACTTCTCATAACTTGTCGAAGCTCTGATAAAATCACACTCACATCTTTTTCGTCTGATGGTACGGTTTCAGTGGTGATGACCCTAAAAAAAGAGTATAGAAAATTGAAAAGCTTTTAATATATTATATATAAATTATCGTCTGAAGATAAGTTGAATTCATGACTGAGAAAAATGCAAAATATTAACCAATATTACCTCCACATTTAAAATTTCTTAAGAAAGATAAGCGAATGCGAAAATATTGCAAATTCTTTATGTTGATGAACTTTGAATAGCAGTCATGTTAAATTATATATTATGCCAATATCAAAATAGATTGTGTTCCCAATCAGACGGAATGAAGAATACAGAATTTTGGGAATGGTAAAATTCAATGTCGTTAAGCATATAATTGTATGAGTCAAACTATATTTTAAAACCTATTTAACTTATTATCCCAATTTGTACACAATTTCGCAAATGACCAATTTTACAATACTCATTCTGTCTCATCTATCTAATCGTATCCACTTCAGTAATAGGCCATATCAAGAGGGACAATAAATATTTACAGATTGTTATCTTATAACCAAGACTAATCATTTTGTGTTCAAGTTCTCAAAATGGAATTAAGACTATACATTAAAAATATTGCTCATAAATATCACATGCTATATGCTATATATTTTTGACCTTAAGATGTCAAAATCAGCTTAAAATCTATGGAATCAATCAAGCAAAATTGCATAATTTTGTATGCAGAAATTTTTCGTCTTATGAAGGTGGTCGGTAATATTGCCAAATTTACTCTCTAGGTCATTTTATATACACTTCTATGTAAAAAAAAATCAGAAAATGTGTTTTTATTATAACTGTCACTTAATTTTGAATTTAAAATTACTTTTAAAAAATAATATTGAAGTTATACAGCTATTTATCAAATGAGTTCTTATCAACAGATTAAAGAAATAATTTTAAGAAAAATAACTTACTTGGCCACCACGAAACCTGCACCAATAAAAATTACAGTAAAAATAAAAACAGCAATTGCGTACGCAAAAACGCTTCGCATTTTGATCAAATTATAAAATGAATCACTTCAAATTACATTCACTAATACTATTTGCAAAATGATTATTTTAGATGTTGACTCTTCCAATTAAATCAATCAACTGATATTGGTGGAAAATGTAATTCACGCTAATACCCCTCAAATCCATTATCAATTCATCGTTTTTATTGATAAACCGCATACAAATTTATAACTATGTATGTATATACACAAGTCCCGGTTTTGAGTGCTCTAGCGGTAAATAACTTTTTCCATAGATCTAAAAGCTCATCTATTTTCTCGGTACCAATCGCAATAAAATTTGTGTCACACAGTATTTTATAAAGGTCAATATTTTCTAAAATAATTAAATGCACATATTGAATTTTTATAAAGAAAAAAATTGTCTGTTTGACAATAACTCAATAAATTTTATGAAGTATTATACTAATTTAAATCTGTTTACTAAAGTTACGACTTTCATTTGAAAAAAATGAAGCACTATTTACACCAATAGCAAAAATTTGTATATTTTATTGAAAAAAATGTACAATACAAATATAAAATATTAAAATACATATAACTAAATATACAATACTACATATATCAAAGGGTAGTTAATATAATTAAAAGTGGTATTACAGGTATTGAAATTTTTTCATGTCTAGTCCCGAAAAGCACTATCTCAAGGAAGTGTTATATACTTTATTTCCATAATATACATACTAATAAATAAATAATAATATACACACTATAAACTGCCCTAATAATAAAAACCATCTCAATAATAGTTTTATTGTATTTTGTATAAGGTTTATTAAAATCTCTATAAATATATAACTGTTCTAAAATAGTTATACAAACAACTAAAATCAACCAAAAATGATTAGTAAAAAAATATAACTTTGAGCAGAAAAAATATTAAATTTTGGATACTGAAACTCCTTAAATAGGTAATCTTTATTTAACAGATTTAATAAATATTATAATAATTTCAAAGATTTGTAAAATTTGTAAAAATGTGACAAACTCCTTATACTTTCATTTAACCAAGATTTAGATTACTTGCGCTGCTTCGAAGTTGTTTAAAGTTTTAGATTCTAAATTAAATTGTGATTTATCAGAGATTCTTAATTCTTTACAACAATCTCAGCCTCTGTGGTCCGAGGAGAAATGCAGCCTTGTCAGAATGGCCAAATTTTGCATGTACCCATTTTGACACACATAGATCATTATGTACGCTAAAAATTGATTTTTGTGTCTGTTCCGTCCCGCCCATCCCGTGTGTCGTATAACCACTTATGGAGAGAGAACAGTAAGAGATATTGACAAGTGGTTTTCGGCAAAGATTAATATCGATGAGTTGATACAAGTTCATGATGTAAGATTCATCCTTCCACTCCACACTTCTTTCCGCCGTTTTGGAACATCACCAAATTTTATTTTCTCAATTACTCAGCTCCTATGGCATGGATTAATCTACAATTTTAGTATGTACTGTACAGATGGGTTAAGAGCTTACGATTAAATGAAAGTAAAGTCCTCCCGATCCTTCTCATCCGAGTTATAAGGGGTCAAAATTAAATAATTCTAGCACTGGTTCTAATTGACAGAATTAAATCCTGTTTGATGTTTCAGAAAGGTCTCATTATATTCTCTTCGAGATATTTCATTGAACCATTGCTAGGGGGACCTTGGACTTGAAAACTTAAAATTTCTATTTTTAATTTCAATAAAATTTTACTGAACACGTGATTTCGAAAATATATCGACAGCTGCATTCCATACTATGCTATAGGGATATGTTTCTCTTGGCATCGAGATCTACAACTGGTGAAAGTTCGGTGTCCATTTGACATTCGGGTGATAAGATATTTAATTTTTTAGAAAAAAAAAATTACAGGGCAGCATATAAAGTTGTCAACTTCAAATGGCTGTCGTGAAAAGTTGTCCTTCTGAGATAGCACAGTATAGAATAAAGCGTCGAAATACTTTCCAAATAAATTATTAACAGATTATTATTATTATTTAAAATAAATTTATTTAGACGCAAATTTTCGCACTATGACATTTGGACTATAATATAAAGTATTTTTTCTTCTCAAATATAGAATTTCAAACTCGCATACCCCTGATCTCCAAAATTCAACATCATAGCTTTGTGTATAATATAGCATAGGTAATATAATAATTTCTTGCAAAATCTACACACATATATGTGAATATACGATATTTAAAATTTAAAATAGTAGCTGAAACAAGGTCGTACGTTTTTTTCTTGATTGGCCAGCGCCCCTCTCACTCAACTTAGACTGCAGTTTGGCGTTAAGTGTCGGACTCTGCTGACCGATGGCATTGGTATGGTTACGTGCTAGGTACGCTGAAATCACCTGCGCTACTTTTGTTTATCTTAATAATGTTGAAATGCCGCGTAATCAATTACATCACAGCAGTGAAAGTTTCTGTCGTGTTGGAATTATATACTATTTCTGTGTATTCGTGAGTAAATAGATGCTCACAAAATCGTAGCCTTAAGGTTTTTCATATTATATTATAGTAATATTAAATCATCTGACCGAATTTGTGTCAATAGTTTGTACATATTTCGAGACGTTCACCTACTGACTCTTTTTTTAATGTTTCAAAGAAAGTCACTGAGGTATTCGAATTGTCTTATGTGTAATTCTTGTAGTACTGCAATTATACAGATTTTGATTATATATTGAATACTCAGTTTCGAAAATGCAATTCACTAAACACATGTTAAAGGTTTTAAGATTTTAAAAATTATAAGTAGAAAAAATTCAGAGGCACACGTATTTTGAGGAAGTAGATTTTTTTTTTAAAAAGGATTACCTCTTCTATATCCTTTTTATTAAGTTTGGTATGTGGCTTAATCAGTGAGATCATTTTGATTGAATTGATTTCAGTGAAAGCATATATTTTTTTTGGCTAGACTCGGATAAAAACAAGATTTCTATTCCGGAACCTCGATGTCTACATCATAAACAACTGTGATTATAAAAAAATGTTGAAAAGCTATACTTTCTGTTCAATATAAAAAATAAAAAAAAACGTCGTGAAACTGGGTTCAAGGTCAGAAACTTTAGAACTAAAAAAATCTTAATTTATGAGTATTACATTGACTTTGGGTAAAAAAAAGAGGTAAAAAAAATAAATTAAACGACTAAAATATTTTCTTCGTCAATTTTTCAATTAAATAGTGTAGTAATAATTAACACAAAGGACTTTATCCTCGTAAAATATTTTGCCCTTCGCAATTTAAAGAATTATATATGAATGCATTATTATAGTTCATACCTATAATAATAGTGAAAAAATCAGTAAAATCTCAAGGATACACTATTATTTAACGTTCAAAAATCTACTATAATTTAAAGTAGATAATTCTTCTGTCTCTATTATCTAGCAAAATATAATTAATTTTATATTAAAGAGTATTTTCCATATTCAAAATATTGTTATTTAGTTATACGAGAGTTGCAGATGAAACTAATGTTATATGTATATGAAGTGAAGTTCAAGTCTACATATTTTAGAAATAAAATAAAATTATTGCATATTGTACTACGTAGGGGAAAACGCGCTACCTTCGGACGACTCAAGTTTCGGACAATTCAATTTTTTCTCTATATTTCTTATGGATTTCGCCCACAGCTCTTTTCTGAAAATTTGAGGCATTGAACTAGCTATTAAAATATAATGTAATATTGGGCCAAATTTATTTTTGACATATCGAAAAAAAATTAATTGTGCGAAGCATAAATCGTCCGAAAGTAGCGCGCTTTCTCCAACTCCACTTATTGATCTCACAATAATACCAATTTTCCTAATCCGTAGGAGCCTATTGTTTCTGAAAGTAAATTATATATGCATGCATTAATTATGCCTCCGAATCCATTATTTTTTGAAAACTAATCATTCAACAACAAATATTTATCATTTATGAAACAAATTAGTATTTCAAGTCTAGTTTTAATTTAAGTGTTTACTTCAGACTTTGTTAACAACTCAATAATGGGGAAACCCATTCACAAAGTTATCATTTTTGTATTAACAATTGGTGAGAAAAAATTGTTCCTTCAATAACTCAGAAGGTTAAGACAACATTTACGTGTGATTTGCATAGCCGATATTTTCCTACACTATTTACGCATTCCAAGTAGTATCCCTTGTATTATGTCTCTAAATCTAAATCAAACATTTTTTTGTATTGTATTTTCTTTATTTAGTAAAATTTAATAGATTTCGTGGGCAACAATAATGTTTCTTTTTTGAATATGACCATTCCAGGATTTTTTTTAATGCAACTTATTTCCTGAAAGAGTCATTTCATGATATATATTTGAAAGAAATAAAAATGGTTTTATTGTTGGTAAACATTTTTCTTAAATATCATGTTATAAAATTAGTGTCTAATAAAATTTTTGTTAATAGTTTTGCTCATAAATTTGAGGCGATTTTACTAATAAACAATGTTGAATAATCTTTAGGTAATTTTTTTAAAAGCTTTCTTGAAGGAAAATGACCTAGAATATACTAATGAATATACTGAATACAAATTTCCAAGAGCATATGCATATTGTCTCCGTTCTTGATTCCACAATAAATTTTTAAAAGATTTCTTTTTTAAAGATTATATAAATAATTTTGTATCATACTTACTTAAAGTTCAATCCTTTTAATTTTAATCCATAGTTTCTAGAAGAATATAATCAAAATACTTATGTTCCTATATATTTGTTTCAAGGATTATAATATACAACAAAAATCTTTTAATTTATATTCGTTATTTTGCTGGGCAATTAATTATAATCAAAACCTTCCAGTAATACGTACAGACATACAGAAGTATTTTGAACAGTTTAAAGTTATAGAACAGTTTGAAAAAAGTAGCATAAAAAATGACAATTATTTACCTAATTAATGTGTGAGAGAACCTATAATTGCGAAAAACGTTTATTTTTATCACTTATTTTAAATATAGTGTTCAAAGATTTAATTGTTATTTTAACAAAAAGTTGGATACTCTGTCAAGGTCTAGTCAACCTGAATATCTAAATGACGTTTATTTCTTTGGTACTTAAAATGTTAATTCATGATTAATTCATTAGCGAATTAAATATGTTTTTTTGCGACCAATATTGAACCTGAGTGTAATAATATGATCACAATGATTCATAGGTATAAAGTACTCCAACCAATACACTAGAAGACTAAAAACAAGTTAGAAAATTCATAGTCTAGGTCTAATACGCTTATATTCTTTCTTGACGATTCATAAATTCGTTTAAAAAGTTTTAAAAAGTGTAAAGTGTTTTATATCTACCAGCACTATATTATATATATAGTAAAGACTTAAAATTTTTATCTTACTATAAAATATTTATATTACTGATAAAATATTAAATTTTAAAAACTTTTTCACAATTTTAAAATACTCACTAATGTAAAACATTGTCTAAATCTAAATGATCAATAAAAAATAAGTTTAGACTTTAACGAAAAAATACTAAAGATTTCTTTAAAAAAAATGGTAAAGGGAAAATAAAAAAAACTTGATTTGTACCTGTAACCTTTCGAAATGCTAATTATAAAAATTAGACCCAGTTTTATTGAAATAAAATTTTTCACTAATTAAGATTAAATATTTTGTACTGACCAAATTAATTTCTTTACTGACAACTTTTATTTAAACTAATGAATCATTTGCAAAAACATCAAATTCTCACAAATACTGAACAGTTTAGAATGTTACAATATATCTTAGCTTGACACAACAAAATATGGAATTAAATTTTCCATTTAATTCCATATTTTTCCATAATAAGTTTTTTCCTACACTTATTACAATGAAACTTTACCACTTTTATTTCAAAATTAACTTAAGAATATCACATCTTCAAGTAACCTATAGTCAGATAATATTGTTTATTTTTCTGTTTCTTGCGCTCCCAATATACTACATACATTTTCATTTCGTAATCTGGGTCTTGAAATTTTGAAAGATTTCTTTTTTGTATACTAATAAAACCAGAATATTTCATAAAAGTTTTAAGTCTTTCGAAATAACACTCTAGAAGGCACATCCTTTCCAAACTTTTGTCCCTATTGGCGGCTGGCGGAAAGCAGCAACTATAATCGCTTTTTCTTAGAGCTCATTTTATAAAATCGGTAGTCAAAATAGAATCTCGAAAAACTAACTCTCCAATTTCTATTATTAATTTTTGTTTTCCTTGGACACTATTTAATTTGCAATACGAAATGTGGCATAAAATACACCGAAAATAGTTTTTCTTTATTTAAATTTTTTTTATTTAAAATTGCCAAAAATCCAAATTTTAATTTTTTTTAATGTCTGATGAATTCACTATGAGCATAGATATTGCAAACATCCTTTTTCCAAAGACAGTATCCAAAATAAGTTCTATCAGTTGAATTTTTAAAAAGGAAATTCTCGAAAAATATTGTACAACTCTGATATTTTATATTTGCTTGTGAAAAATGTTTGCTTTTAAACTTCGAGATCCGCGTAATCCCTTAAACTAGCATATTTTTAGATGCTCTAATGTATTTGAGTATAAAACAATAAATAAATTATATATATGTAATATAGACATAAGACAGTACAGTTTCTCAACTCTCAAAAGTGCAAGTGAACTCAACTTCCTTTAGATACAGTATTATGTTTCTTCATCTCATCCATATGACACTAAGTACAAGCTTTTAGTGGAAAGAGAGCTTATACACCACAACCACAAATAAAAATATCTTGCTCAACTCAATGTATTAACCATGGATAAGATGGTATTTGTCAAAAAAGTAATGTATAGGTTTTTGCACATAATAATCTTTTTCGTCAATACAGAGACAAACAGAGGATTTCTTTTAGCCAGTGCAGATTTAAAATTACTCAATCATGTTGTTGTATTTAATATTATTTAATTGAAACCCCTACCACTAAAAGCTCGTCTGTCCAAGAGTCGCGTATTTCAACCTAGCGCCTGGTATTGTAGCACAAAAGCACTGTCTTTAGTCGCTTTCGGTTCGTTCAATATTGAGGATGTTGATTTCGTAACAACCTCTTCTCACACTGTGTGAATTCGTTTTTTCTATAATTATTAACCTATAAAATAAGATTAGTTTACAGTGATTTTCGTGCTGTGAATATCTTCAAATCAGGACAAAGGATATATATAAAAGTGACTTGAATTTATTTTTTATATTAGTGTCTCAAAGTGGGTTGATTTGCAAATAAAAATTGGTGTTTTTTAATAAAAGGATTTTTACTAAATAATTGACAAATAAACATTTTTTGTTTATTTCTCATATTGACCCTATCAGTTGTATTACAGCATAAATTAAACCTTTTTTTATTTTTAAAAGGCAATATATCAACTTTTCTTGATTGTTTTAAAATCAAGAGTGTGTAAGTGAATGGAAATATAATTTTAAAATGATTTCTACATGTACATAATATAATTGCGGATATTTTACCAACATTTTACTCTCTATGTATATCTATCGAGCGTGAAAATAAGAATTTAAATACATATTTGGAATTAAATATGGATATTTTTATTCAATAAAAAATATAGTTCAACCACTTATTTGTGGTGGACATAAAAATTTCGTGCATGTATTTGTGTTAATTTTATTGGAATTTGGAACTCATTCCATTTCCATATTGTGCAATTCTATATGATATGTATTCATTTAGCTTTGAATACGATTGTAACTAAAAGCCAGTCTTCTGAAGAAGAGACAATCTTAAAATCAAACTAAATTGACAAAACACGCAATCGATCATTTCATTGTATTTTCATGCTTTTGAAATCACAAAAAAATTAATTTTCAATTAATATCACACAAATAATTTTCTAGAATTTTATTAAAGAAAATAACGTCTTTATAAAAATCATTCAATAACAAGCCCCTCACTTCAAGTCAAAAGCGAGATGATAGTGCATTCATTTGTTGTATAGAAGGACTAATTTTCCAACCTATTTAATATACATTTTCCAAGAAACACCCAATCCAGTGCAGTAATTGGTTCTCAAATTACCTGATGAGAGAGTTGTATATAACAAATTGTGCTTGTGAAGTATATACAAATATCTTCAACACATAAATAGTGAAGAAATCGAAAGTTAAAGGCCTTCGTAATTATGGACACAAAAATATAATGTACAAGAAACGCGTTTTATTTCAACATTTTTTAAAGTTTTCAATATACCACACATAAGAAAACACGTATATTCGTAACTCAATTTTAATGTGTGAATTAAACACAGTTTCATTAGAATCCTCATCGAAAAATCCTATATTGGGATTATTGCAACGCATATTTCAAAAAATCCTATTAATTTTCACGATAGACAATTTTAAAGATTTTTTAATCTTGCTACATCGATATTTTTTTTAAATTTGTGGGCCTAAACATTGACTTGTAATGCGTCGTATAAGTTTCTCCCTGCGTATTGCATCAAGTGGACGAATTCAATGAAAACAGCATTTAGTTATTCGCCGCAAAGAGACATATTCGTTATGGAACTTCTGTATAGACGATGTGCAATTAATTGTTCATTCTCACCTGAGTTCTCATACGATGTATTCTAGAGACAAAATCATCCAATAAGAGTCTAAAGGTCAACGCAATATCGCTGGAAATTCTAATGAAATATAATGCATTGAACAATTTATAGCATACACGCATGTCGAAAGAATTTTCCGGTCACTGTTGTACTATTACATTTATTCATTTATTGTTTATGATAGAGCTTTTCTCTAATACATGTCTTTGAAATTGAACGGGAAATGAATAAATTGCATCCCATTTCTCAACAATTTTACTTATGCAAAAGTATTAAAGTAAGACTTCTTTAAAATTCTCTATACAACGTGGCTAGTATTTTATATTATTTCATAAAATTGAAGATGATTTTTCAATATAATTATAATATGAATATTTTGTTCTTAATTTACAATAAAACTTCTCATTTGAGTTTATTTGATATATTTCCCACTTCACACTGTTTATAGGAAACCTTTGTGCAGGAATATCAAACACCTTATAATGATAGGATATCTTATAATGTTCAAAATTAGTTTAAAAAATATATACATCAATATATATGCGGAAAACATTAAGTCAGTATCATGTTTAGTCTCTATTACAACAATTGCTACATTATAAAATACAAAATGTACGCTATTAAAATAAATAACAATCACTAATTAGGACACACATATACAAATTACATAAAAGCAAAAATAAAGAGCGAGAATTTATACAGTTCTTTCGGCTATTTCCCTTCAATATATTATTATAGCATGAGGAAAATATTTTCCATTCATTTCAAATGATATTTAATTTTATAGTAAACGTTAACTTTAAAAATCAAAATGTTAAATGAAATTACTTTTCCAAAAAAAAAAAGAAATCAAATAGTAACATTTTTGCTAAAATATTGCAATGTAAAGAAATAATGTGAAACCTAATAAAGTTATGGCTGTTGCTCTCCTCTATTAGAAAAAATGTGTAATTTTTCAAGAACATCGACCCATTCAATTGACGGTTGCGTCTGAAGTATAGGATTTTTTTGAATTATGATTTACTGACACTGAAGATTCAGCACTATTTGAAACCACAACATTAATTTGCCATTTCATCATTAATTTCAAGCATATATAAAAATAATGACAACCTTGTTCTCTAGATTTACTTATTCTATATATATGTATATTTGTTTACTAAAATTTCTTTGACAAAATGTGTTAATTGCATTTAACACCTTGATGACTATTTTATAATACGTGCAACTGGTGCGAAAGTTAAATAATAATTATAGCCACAATAATTTAAAAACTCATTTTCACGCTCCAAATTAACTCACATCTTGGCAATTATTGATCCGATAAAATTTAAATGTTACACCGCAAAAATATCCATATTTTTCCTCAAACTGTAACTGAAATTTTGTAAACTATTCAAACTGTGAAACACCAGCGAGCAGAACTACGATAACAGTTAGTTACTGCCGACATTTCAACTAGAAGGATTTTTACAACAATAATGTTAATAACGTAAGTAAATTACGCTTTTCAAATCATCTCATTCTTCTATTTTTTAATGTTTTTAATCTATTTGCAAAAAGGCTTACCCTTTGCGTCGTGACTTTCATCAAAATATTTACTCACATAAACAAATTTTCGTGCTGCACACATTTATTGACATTTGACACGATTAATAACAAATAAAACATAAAAATCCTTGTTAAAAAATTTATGTTCTATTAATTTCTTGTATTCAGAGTTCAGTTATTGAGAAACTCTATAAAATGGAACAGCAAATATAATTGAATTGATATTTATTATGAAATATTTTCGAAAAATGACGAAACCTATATAAAATTATAAAGACTAATAAACTATATAATTGCCTTTAATCAATTAATTTATATGAAGAAATATCTTTATGCAACTATTTGCTACTATAACTGTAGCAGTTGATGGGCTGATTTTTCGGGTTCGTGTCTTATACTGCATTGAAATCTTTCGTTTTAAATCCTATAAAGAGTATTCTTTTGTATATATGTATATATTTAATAAAATGAAATGAAATATTTTCAGCATATTGAAAGTTGTTCTATTTTCTTTTTGTAGAGGCAGTGATACAAACGTAACAACTATCGAGGATGGGGGAACCATGTGGAACAGACAGCAACAGGCTGTCTCAGTGCGGCATGCCTTTAAACAGTATGGATCTAAGTCAAAACCAAATCAAGTACTCAGTAACCTCAATATGACAGTTGCCAAAGGGACAATGTAAGTTGAAAGACAAGTTGCTTAAATTTTACATTTTTTTCCATCCAAATACCATAGAGTTTGTTGGTTGGTAGATGATGCATATAAAAAAATGATTTTTCTATAGTAATTTTTCCTGATTCGTGCAACACTAGCTGCAAAATAATTATTTTTTAAACACCAAGGCAAACTAGAAGGCAACATTATTTATTAGAAATTCCCATAGTTACAACCGCGTAATTAATCATAATGACTCTTAGCTCGAATCAAAGAACTTTGATGACAGTGTTAAAATGCTAAAAAGGTGGAAATTTTGTGTGTCATTTTCAATAAATATAAATACTCTTGGCGAACACTATATCATATTTCTTCCGAAAGGAATTAACACTAATCGCGACACAACAGATTCTTCGTGAATTCTATGCCAGATAGTTTTCTAGGAATTTATATAAGTTACAGTAATGAACTTTGACTGCAATGATATTAACAAAGATAATGACGTAATTGAACGAACGTATCAATGAAATATATATTCAACAACTGCGTTTTTCTTAGCTTATTCACTTTTTTCACAATGGTAAATAGCAACTAGCGATTCTTTTGAAAGCTTCACAATGCTTTAAACATGTTGACACTATATAAGGTGGTGAAAATTTTAACTCTTTTTTTTCCATTGCATTTCAATTTTATTGTGTTTCTTGAGTTGACACTACTTCCTTAACCGTTGTAAACAAACTTATGTATGGCGTGTAAAATTCACCAATAAAACTGTATTAACTATTCTTTTATAGAAAAAAGAAAATGAGAAAAAGCATTATCACGGATAAAACAGTAAATAAGAAAACCGAGGAATATTAGGTAGGGGATACTGGGGTAGAAGTAGCCACGTATAGTATTAGATAGTGGTATCTTATAGTGTGCCTTCGAATGAATATTGAGGAAACCTCTCTTTATTTTAAATAGATATACTTCCCTTGAAATAGGTATACAGTGCCCGGCAAAAGTGACCCAATATTTTACAATTCTTTATAAAAAATTAAATATTTCATGATCTAATTCCTGTATCACCTTCAACTTTTTTTTCCTTGAAAGCTCTATTTTAAAGCTACTGCTTTATAAGGATTTTTCAAGAAAAGTACAAATTGTCTTTTAGAGCCTTTTACAAAGGGGATGGATTTTAACCGGTTTTTGCTTTTAAATGGATTTTGCCGGTGTGTCCAAATGTCACGTTCTGATCCTAAATTTTACTTTACGCACAATTTACGAAAATTAGGATGCACTATAACGGCACCCGGGTTATATAAGTCCTATTTCCATGATATTCTTTATGTTTTCTCATTTATAACCCTAATAAAGACAATTTTAAACCAAACAGCTGCATATAAAGAGAAAGTGAACAAAAAATACATTTTGCTTTACAAAGTGGCTACCAAACATGGCGTAGGCCATATAACCAGTAATTAAACTACACATTTATGCTCTATCCTGCTTTAAAATTAACATAATGGGAAAATATCCCAACTTCACTACTAAGAGGAAGGTGAATTTGGTCAAAACTTCACTTTCAGCGAAGTCTACACAGTTGCCTAACCTACAAAACCCAACTAAACCGGTAGCCAAACTATAAACATCGGTTTCAAGGAAGATCGGCAAGCCATGAACTATTCGACTTATAAACGTATATAGGCTAAAAAGAAGCAGATTTTCATTAAAAACAAAATATTTGTAAATTAAATCCTGTAATTTGTCAGAAAAAGCGACTTTTCTTTGGATTGTTACACCTTTTTACATTTTTTCTTTTACATATGGTTATAACTGTATTATCAGACAATAGTTAAACGTTTCTATGCACGTAGTGGTCGTTTTTGGTCTACAATTTTGAGATTCACTAATATACCCCAATATTCTCATGAAATTTTATAAAGATTTAGACTTCTTTCTCGTCCATATAGGCTTTTAAGTCGAATATTTCATGGCTTATCGATCTTTCCTGAAACTGATCTTTAGTTAGGCTATCGGTTTTGAGCGATTTTATAGGTTAGGCAACTGTGTATACCTCGCTAATAGTGAATTTTTCGACCAGAATCAACTTATTCTTAGTAATGAACTTTCTACACTAAACCTACCAAGACCAGGTCAAATTGACCGGCTTAAAGTTAACACAAACGGTACAATGTCAATATAAAACTTAATGAATTTCTTTAAATATGCATGTAATATATTTTTCAGTGCTTAATTTTATTTTTTTGCCCTTTTCCAAGACAAATTTGTTGAGTACCCTACCCTACCGCGGTTTATCATTTGACAGAAAAGCGACCGAAAACGGTCAGTAGGTTTAGTGTTATAATAATTCCTCAATTGCTTAATTTTATAGCAGAATGAAGCACGGATGTGTAGTCTAGTCACTGGTTATATGGCCTACGCTATGTTTGGTGGCCATTTTGTAAAGCAAAATGTATTTTTTTGTTTACTTTCTCTATGTGCAGCTTTTCTGTTCAAAATTGTCTTTATTGTGGTTATATGTGAGAAAACAGCGGAAGTGATCATGCAAATCGGACTTATAAAACCCAGAAACCATTATGTACCCTGATACCACACCCTGATTTGTGTAAATTGTGCGTAAAGTAAAATTTGGGATCAAAAAGTGATGTTTGGACGGTACCGGCAAAAGTGACCCAATGCATCCTCTTTGTAAAAGGCTCTAAAAAAAATACGTGTGCTTTCCTCAAAAAACCCTTATAAAGCTTATTTAGTAGCTTTGGAATAGAGCTTTCAAGGAAAAAAAAGTTGAAGGTGTTATAGGAATTAGATCATGAAATATTTAATTTTTTATATAGAACTGCAAAACTTTGGGTCACTTTTGCCGGGTACTGTATATCAGCCTCATACAAACATTTTTTGTACAAATTATGCGCAATAAAAAATTTCATTTGGTGGATAATTCTACCCCGGTATTCCCTACGAGTATTATTAATTATATATTATTAAAAGCTTTTAAAACTACTAGAATAAATCTTGACATGAATGGGATAATATGTAACGTTTTGCTCTAAATGAAACAGTATCCAGTTGATATATTTTTTACAGATAATGTTTTTTTTTTCTTTAACTTTGTGTTAGACCTTTTATCTCTATACAATAAATATGTTCCAATTCCAATTGTTTTGATCTAACTATATTAATATTTCCTGTTAGAAAAATATTCTAAAAACAGAGCTGAAATATTTTTTTTTAAATTCTATACCACTTCCTGAAGTTCCTTGATATTTTGCACGTTTAAAGAGAGGTTCATAAAAATATATAATTTTGTATTTTTCAAATTTTTCAAAAATTTGCTAAAATTTTTGCTGGCAAAAATTACTATTTAAAATTTTTCATTTTGCAAATGTATTGTTTGTAATCCATATATATTATTTATATATTTAAAAAAAGATCATTCATTTTATTTTATATCAAAAATAATTGTTATCCAAAAGTTGATCATTTTTCGTCAGCCAAAAGTTTCTTCACACATTTGTAAAATCACTAAGAATAGTCAAATACGTGGAAGTAACTTCTTTTAACCCAGTTATATTTTGAAGTTATGTCATTTGAGAGACAAATGGCGGGTTTGTACATTTCTGAAGTTTGCAATGGTCAATTTTATCATATAAAACCGATATATTCTTTTAAAAATGCCGTCACGAATTTTATATCAAGAATAAAAATTTCAAACTTTACAAACAATTTACAATTTACAAACATTGTAAATTGTGTTCTTGAAGTACTTAGTTTTATAATACTATCTACATTCAGCGAAGATGCGGGTAACTTTAGACTCTGGGAGTGACTGTATATTCCTGGTTTTCGCAAGCTGCTTTTTAATCCTAGGACTTAAGGTTGATTCAGTGATCATAAGGATGTGAATGGATCCAAAAATCATTGTTAAGTGCTAGAATTAACGAAAATCTACGAAAAATAGGGGTGCAAAGTTACCCGCATCTACAGTACACTCATAGAATATAAGAATGTTGTCTTTTTTTAACGAAATGTAAAGGCCTGTACACAGGAGCATTTTTTAATGTTTTTTTTTAAAAGAAAATGTTCCCTATCATTTAAGACAGGAACGTTTGTTTAAAACACAGGAATTTGTTTCAAAAAGACATTTTTAACATAAATTGCTTCTAGAGTGTGTAATATAGACGCCATAATGCAAATACTAATAATGTTGGTAAAATCTCATTTATATTTGAACATATCTGTTGTCTTGATTGATGACCCATTTAAATTTAAAGTCATATTATCAAGCTTGCGTTTTTAGGAATCACTTGTACTATTAACTTTTCAGTTTTTATATTTCACGTTTCGATAGCTGTAGCATGAAGTATTTGTACAAAAAGTGCAAAACTACTACCACAATCTAATTGTGCAATCTCTGGCATGGAAACACACTTGATCGATCATCAGTTGATCAGTTTAATTTATTCATTAGTGGTGTTGGTATGTTTTCCCATCTATGTAATAATTTTATATATATATTTTATATATATTGCTGAAAATATACGTAATATTTCATATGTTCCGAATAGTATATAAACGAAAATGTCGAAAGAATATTGTATGGCCTAATGATTTTGTTAGCGTTGTA
Source organism: Phlebotomus papatasi (assembly GCF_024763615.1). Taxonomy (NCBI): domain Eukaryota; kingdom Metazoa; phylum Arthropoda; class Insecta; order Diptera; family Psychodidae; genus Phlebotomus; species Phlebotomus papatasi. The sequence goes on along the minus strand of NC_077222.1, from coordinate 47,115,579 downwards.
AGAGACACCGTCTTATAAAGAGATGAAGTGTATTTACGGGAGTCGTACGACTATAGAGATATTATTTAATGGTTGCAATTTCTTATGAAAGGCACATCACAAACAATTTATTTTTGAGTAAGGTCGTTACATAGTGCAGCGATTATGCTATGGAATGAGGTAAATCACACAATTATATACTTCATTCATAATCATATTCTCCCAGACATATAAAGACGAGTCATCTCTTCATGGTAGAAGAAATTGGAGCGAATCGGATAAAAATGTTGAAAGTGAAATTATACATATAAATGTATGTATATATATATATATATATATATATATACTTTCACGCATTGGAAGATCGGACTTTCCCTATAGCGACGGAAATTTTATGGTCAGACGATGACACTGTATTCAAGTGTATACATAAGCGTTGGATTTAATCTGAAGAATGTGGGTCAATGTCAGAAGAAACTCTATATCTTGTTAAGATATTAAACTCAACAAAATCACATTGTGAAGTTTCATTCGCTATAGGACTAAAAAAATACAGTTGGTAAACTTCTCCTTATTTTCAATGTCAATAGATATGGCCTCTTGGGTGCCTCTGGATGTGGCAAAACAACACTCCTCTCCTGTATCGTTGGCCGTAGACGTCTCAACTCAGGAGAAATATGGGTCCTTGGTGGGAAACCAGGCACTAAGGGATCAGGTGTTCCGGGAGCTCGGGTTGGATATATGCCACAGGAAATTGCCCTTTATGGAGAATTCACAATCAAAGAAACTATGATGTACTTTGGCTGGATCTTCGGCATGCACACATCAGAGATTATGGAGAGACTTCAATTTTTGCTCAATTTCCTCGATTTGCCATCGCAGAATCGTCTAGTAAAAAATCTAAGGTAAGCCCCCCCCCCCTTATCGAAGTGCATTTTATGTATTAAGACACAAATGGGTCATTTTTTGGCCTAGCTAATTCGTATCAAGATAAAAAATCTATTGCATTATATTGACGCATTGTGGAAGAGGGGAGAATATTTGAATGGAATAAATTACCCAGTTTGAATGGGTGATCGAGTATCAAGGCCGTAAGGCAATTAATACATCAGAAAGACACTCCAAGACTCAGCTGAAGAATACTCATGTCCAGAAACAATATGTCTAAAAGCTGTTTGATAGTCATCCACTGTCGTCGCGAATTATCTGCGTGATATGAATATTTATTATTGATAGACCCAATCATTGCGATTCATTCGTACATGACAACAAAAGTACTATGAATTTTAATTGACATGTGAGGATTTCTTCAACTTAACGTCTTGGGGAAAGATGTGAATTAATCTTTGTCAATATACGCATTACACCATTGCAATGCATCTTTAGTATATGATAACTTAGAAATTTCTCAATCAAAAATCTCTTGTTCGTGTCACGTGGAAAATAAATTGTTCGTGTCACGTGGATGATAGTAATATTTTTTTTTGCACATTAAATTTATAGTTACTTTGTTATTTTCAAATGCACTACTTAATATTTAACTATTATTTCGTCAGTATGTTCAACAACATTTCAAAATCGGTACGGGGTAATCATCTTCTAGATGGACCCCTATAATGAAAAAAAAAACATTTCAAAAATTTCTATTACGTTTCAACAAAAATTACATATAGCAACGAAAATCAGTTTGGACCGCAATTTCGGGAGTATCTATAGGGTTATATTAACCTAGTCATTAGATTTCTCAGCCAAGAATGGTAAAGTTGAGTGATCAAATTTTCAAAGACTTTCTAAAAACTTACTAGATGTAGCTTAGATTTTATTACCAATCTTTTAATTTTAGAACGTCAATTTTTATGTTTTTTGCTTAGTATTTTTTTATTTATGATCCTCTAATTTTAAGTGGAACATTAACACATTTTGATCATATCGTTCTTATGGTCATTCGAAAAGAAAATCATAATCAACATCTCTTAAAGGAACTTTATTTTTCGAAAACGAGATTAGTCAACTATTATCACAGATTATTCCAATTACGGGTATTACTACCTACTATTATTACGGATTATTTTCCTATTATGGGTAAGGTTATCAGTTCCATATAACTGGAAATATTTAAGAAAATTGTGGAAATATTTAAGTATAGGGAAAACAAAAAAAAATCTTGTCGCCTAAATGAGTTTAAAATCGAGAGAACTTACATTATAGAGATGCGAGCGCTCTTAATGCCCTTTATCTTAATTTAAGTATAAAAAATAAACCTTCGTTTTTGACTAGAAAATCTCAAATACTGAATTTAAGAAGAATGTGATACTTTTTTCCATAATTTCAAGATATTTTTGTGACATAAAATAAATTAAAATTTTTGCCAGAAAAGTTGCCAAGTTGAGCTAAATTTCTAAGTTTTATGTCAATTTTCGTTAAAAAAAAGATTACAGACTCCAAAAACTTCTCCAATTTATTATTAAACATAAATAAATAAATATAATATTAAAATTTGTAACTGAATGTATAACTCCACTTTCCCCTAAGCCATTATAAAACTTGTTTTACAGACAAAAAATACATCTACCATAAAAATATATAATAGTTTTTCCTGTAAATACTTTTGTTTATAGCGAAACACAGACTTGATGAATCTGATAAGAAAAACGCGTGTAATCATCAACAGATCATTTTTCACTTCCATGTATAATGATGACTGATAAATTGCTGGGAACAATGTTTGCTGACAATATGGGAGTTTCATACCTTATATTTTTACGTCACACTACAACAATGTTCAATGTACGATATTATGCTGAAAATATCTCTATTAACTCCCCATGTGCGTTTTTTTGCAGTGGTGGTCAACAAAGGAGAGTATCATTCGCTGTGGCTCTTATGCACGATCCAGAACTGCTTATTCTGGATGAGCCAACTGTTGGTGTGGATCCACTTCTACGACAGAGCATATGGAATCATCTTGTACATATAACCAAAGCTGGTCAAAAGACAGTTATTATAACGACACACTATATCGAGGAAGCTCGACAGGCGCATACTATTGGCCTTATGCGCTCTGGTCGTCTTCTAGCTGAGGAGTCCCCACAGGTCCTTCTTTCCATGTATCGGTGCCAGAGTCTAGAGGATGTATTTCTTAAATTGTCACGAAAACAGGGTGCTAATGGGGCTGTCGCCACCACAGAACCAATGAACATAAGTAACAATATCTCCCTATCAGCCTTAGCATTCGGAAATAAGAAAGACAACCCCGTCTATGTTAGTCAAGAGAGTGGCGTTGTGGGTCTGAATTTTCATCAGAGTAAAGAGATCCTTATTAGTGATGCCAATGGATCCACTCTAGGAGTATGTTATCTTAAAATCAACATTTTGTCAAGTTTGTAATTTTTAAATCTTTTTTACAGATTAATGATTCTCCACCACATCCTCCTAATGCTGCAATTGATTGCGACGATTGTGGAAGATGCTCGAACTGTTTTAATGTAAATAACAACCAATTTATTTAGAAAAAAATTGTTTTCCCTAAAATATATTTCGATTTCTCTGTAGATTACCTCCCGAGGAAAAATACGTGCTCTTCTTCAGAAGAATTTTCTTCGAATGTGGCGAAATGTTGGCGTTATGCTTTTCATTTTCGCTCTCCCTGTTATGCAGGTGATACTCTTCTGTTTGGCAATCGGAAGAGACCCTACTGGACTCAAGTTGGCCATAGTTAATCAAGAAATAACTGGAGATGTAAGTCTGAATATTAAATATTAAATATTTATTTTATTTATTTAATTTATTTAATAAAACCACTACAAATAGGGTACAGCCCTCTTACAAATGTGTGGCATAATAATAAAGAAAAGGAGTAAACGAAAATTTACAAAAAGAAAGAAAAAAGGTAAAAAAAATAGAAAACAGATGATTAAGAAAAAAATATCACTGGTCAAACCCAGTTTAGAAGTGTCTCTGGATACCCTATTATTAAATAATTATAACTCTGAGTTATGCTTACTTTTTCAAAATTTTGAATTTAGATGACTACTAATGTTTGGGATTTTAAACTTCATACGTTCGTTAAAAATTTAAAAAAAAAAGAAGCGAAAACATAATTTTTTCTCATATACCATTTAGTTATTGTCTTATATGATTCAGACCTAAAGTTTAACCTCTTTAATTTCTTATTAGGCAAGATTTTTTGGGAAAATTTTGATCTAATGTTGAATATTTAGGGCAAATGATCCATTAGATCCTTTGATTCTTTAAGATTTTTCTCAATAAAGATTGATAAAATTTTATCATCTAGGGGGAGGGGGAGACGTTATGCGAGCAATGCATACACCCAAGATAGTATATAGTAAGATAGTAAGTGTTGCACGTACATTATCTACGAATAAAACATTTGTGAACAGTAATATGTTTATTTTGATCAGTAGATTTCTCTATTAGGTGAGATTCTTAACAAAATCTCACCTACTATAATCCTAACAAAATTTCATGTCGTCCGATCGACCTCAAATTTGGCCAAAATGTGTTTCGCCACTTCCTGATTCCGAATATATATGTGGCTAAGTTACGTTCCCGGCCGGCCGGCCGGCCGCTTTTTGGAGCTTAATAGCTCCTAAACTAAAAAAGATATCGACTTGCGGTTTTCGGCAAAGGTTATATATCGGGTGAAAATTGCAACTTGGTGCATAGACCCCCCACCCCCCACCCCTCCTTCCGCCATTTTGAAGACCCCCCTTTTTTTGTTTTCTCAATTGCTCCGCCCCTATGGCATTCAGCGGACTCAAATTTTAGTATGTTATAGCTGGGCCTTAGAGCTTTCCATCAATACCAAACTTAAGGTCCCCCGACCCCCCTGACCCGAGCTATAAGGGTCCAAAAAAAATTTCTTAAAATGGCCATAACTCCGGTTCTAATTGTCAGAATTTAAAAAGTGAGGGCTTTTTGGAAAGCTCTCGTGAAATGCCACTTCCCCTTCTAACATCGCAAGTTAATAAAACCACCGCTAGGGGCGCTTTTTTTAAAAAGAAAATTTTTAAATCTTAAAAGTTAAATAACTCAAAAATTCCATTGTGCATCGGGCTGAAAATTTAGTATGTTGTAGCCGTTGATTATACCTATCAAACAAAAAAAACCTTAAGTCGATCCATAACCCCTGACCCGAGCTATAAGGGGTCAAAGTTCGAACTTTGACCGGCCTCTATCTCCGGTTCTAATTAACATAGCGACCTAAATTTTACCTTTTTGGTTTCGTCTCGATGAGCACTTTCAGATGGAAGTTCAAAAATTCACCACAGGTGGCGCTGTGATAGCGTCAAAATTCATCGAAATTCAAGGTCACTTTTCTCAAAAACGGCATTGTGCAAGTTAATGAAATTTTAGTATGTTGTAGTCCAGTCTAGGACGTTTCCAAAATGGTGCGTATGCGCGCCGTGGTTAAAACAGAACCGGAGATATGAGGGGTCAAAGTTCACGAAATTCAAAAAATCATATCTCCGGTTCTATGTGACCGATTTTGATGAATGAAGGCTTAAACGAAAGATCTCACCAAATACTACAACTTTCTAGAATATTTGAACTTCGTGGGACCAACACCAGGGGCGCCACAGTCGAAAAACCAATTTCAATATCACATAACCTCAATTATCTCGACTGTCGCTAAACCGATTTTGATGATTACTTCGACACAATTGTAGAACACATTTGTCTCTACATTTCGTCCATACATCATTTTCCGCTCAGACTACGCTATCACTCCGATTTTGCCGTTTAAGTGTGAAAAAAATGATTTTTCCCATAAAAACGCTTTGAAATCACTCAGATGCCAATTTGACTGCCTCTACTCCACCAAGACACTTAAAATAGGGTTTTAAATGGAAAGTCCCACAAAATACAACAATTCTTTGATATAGTTGAAGTTCAACAAATGACTACTTGGGGCACTCTGGATGAAAAAACGAGTTAAGAAACAAAAAAAAACCTCGCTTATCTTGGCTTCTGAGTAATCGATGAGATCATGTTCTATGGGAAAATTATAGAGAACATTCTGGTCTACATTTCATCCATATATCACTTTTCTATCAGTTCATCCAAATCCTTGATATTTTGGTTTAAATACAAAATTTGTATAATTTCACGAATTTGATTCAAGATAACTGAATGGCGTCTCCCAACTTCAGCTCTAAATCGAATTTGCATGCACTCCGAGTTAGCTCACGTTAAGAATCTCACCTACATAAGCCGGTTAGGATTATCTGTCCCTTTTGGTTAAAACAATGAAAAATATATCGAATATGACATTAAATTTAAAACCATATCTGAGATATCAATACGGTTCATAATTTCTTAATTTTCCCCTTGTTAGAAAACTATATATATATACATATATATATATATATATATATATATATATATATATATATATATATATACTAATTTTCACGCAATGAATATATATTAACATTTAAAAATTGATATTTCACATTTTCTTTTTCAATTATAGATTGTTTTTAGATTAGGTTGGAAAAGAGTTTCTTTAACCCTCTAAAGTCCAATTTTTAAATATGCAAAAAAATAGTGAGATAATATTTGGTAGACTAATTACAGTCCAATATACTAAAAAAATACCATCCGTTATTACCTCTTTTAGCTTAGGCGCCAAATAAGAAAATATTATTTTTTTAAACTCTCTTCGCTTATAAAATTCACTTTTTTATGTGTAAAAAATAAATTTACTTCAGTCAAATTATTTGTCTTAAATTTGGAAATGTGATTTTTGTACAAAAAGTTTTTCCTATTTTTCTCTGATATATCACACAAAACTGAGGATAGCAATGAAACGAAGAGTCACATTGAGTTCAAACCTTTAGAAGAATATCAGTAAAATTATGACAGAGGGGTACTAAAGCAATTTTAAATAAATGCAATCTCTATTGTGGCAAAATACGATTTCTGTGATTCTAGGAGGAAGCGGAGCACTTTTGAATGTGGGGCAGCTTTGAAATTGGGATTTTTTTAACCTATTTTTAACAAAATTGAGCCTCATCATGATATAATTTAGCTGCACAAACACATTGAGAAGCTAAATTACATTATGATAAAGCTCAGTTCCCTTTCAACATAAAAGAAAAATCTCAATATCAAAGCTGCCCCATATTCAAAAGTGGCCCATTTCCCCTTACCACTGGAATGACTTTTAAACTTTAGAGAGGGTTATTTTTTTAAAATTATTAAGGGAATAGCACCAGCGATCGACAGTGTTCCTCGGATCGTCAGGTTATTATCAGATTGTCGCACCAATTCAAATTAATTTTTAAAAATTAATAGCTACTTTTTACAATTTAACTCTCACAAAAATGCAGTGCATTAGCTCAGATTTAATTTATAAAACCAATTTTCCGTGAGACACCTGAATAACAGTGTACATAGTTGCAATTACATCTATTTTGTATTAATTTATTTAAAGAATTTAAAATTCAAATACGCAGATATAGGTTAATGGATCACTAATATACCGATTAGCATTCAGAAAAATACCAAATAGTATTTTGAGGCTTATATTTTCAACTAAATATCGAGCATGTCTCTTAACATTCCGATCCGGAGTACTCTTCCCTTATGTATTTGAATTTATGTAATCAAATTAAATGACGAAAAACATTTGTTCAATGATTAGCTTACCATAGGTTTATTTCGTTAATATCTACAGAATAACAATGTTAGTATTTTTTTATTTCAGAATTGCACATTTAATGAAGGATGCAAGTTTGGTAATCTATCTTGTCGCTATTTAAGCCATCTTAGCCCCAACATCGATCAAAATTATTATCCTGACCCAGACGCAGCGATAAATGCTGTAAAAGAAGGCAATGCTTGGGGAGTTCTCTATTTCACAGATAACTTTACGGATGCTTTGGTTGCAAGAATATCACTAGGTATGTTCAGTTTATGAATGCTTGTTCTGTGAATTAGGTCTTAATGTAATGATGCACTATTAATTACAGGACGTGATTCCGATGATGAAACACTGGATCAGTCGGAAATCCGTGTGTGGCTAGACATGTCAAATCAACAGATTGGAATTATGCTAAATAGGGATTTGCAACTGGCTTACAGGGACTTTGCACAGAGTTTATTGAAAACATGTGGAAATAATCCGAAACTTGGCGATGTTCCCATTCAATTTGAAGAACCCATCTATGGAACAAATGACCCATCGTTCACGGATTTTGTGGCGCCAGGAGTAATTTTAACGTAAGTGTGGAATGTTTTTAGATATGTACAAGTTAATGATAGTAATTTTCGTGATTTGTCTGCAGAATCGTCTTCTTTTTGGCCGTGGCTCTTACGTCGTCCGCACTCATCATCGAACGTACTGAGGGTCTTCTGGATCGTTCATGGGTAGCAGGTGTAACACCTACAGAAATCTTATTCTCACACGTGATCACGCAGTTTGTGGTAATGTGTGGCCAAACTGCCCTTGTGCTCATCTTCATGATTCTTGTCTTCGGTGTAACATGCAATGGTGACATTTTCTGGGTCATTGTGCTTACACTGCTCCAGGGTTTGTGCGGAATGTGCTTTGGCTTTGTAATTTCTGCCATTTGTGAACTAGAGCGCAATGCTATTCAACTGGCCCTTGGATCTTTCTACCCAACACTTCTCCTTTCCGGTGTCATCTGGCCCATCGAGGGCATGCCCGAATTTCTAAGGTAAATATTATTTCAAACTTTTTTCTAAACTTATTTCCGTAACTTTATTATTTTTCACTTTAACAAAAAAAAAAAGCAAATTTAATTTGGACAGTAAAAATCATATTTTTTTTCACAAAAATGGGTCCATTTTATAATAAATAATAATAGTTATTATCTTTCTGCTTTCAATTTTATAAATTTAGTACTGATCAAAATTATTTTTTTTACTTCTTATTTGTACAGTGTCCTTAATTTCTCAATTTCTCTTTTTACTTCCAGATACATTTCACTGGGTCTTCCATTAACGATGGCCACTACATCATTGCGATCAATGCTAAGTCGAGGATGGGAAATAACCGAACCCGATGTCTATTTTGGATTCATATCAACCATCCTCTGGATTGTGGGATTCCTTATCATAACATTAACCGTACTTAAATTTAAGCGTGGTTAATCTTAGTACCTATTTATTTGAGCTAAAAAATTAATTATTGTTAATTTTGTAATGAGTAACGGAATAATTGCTTTGTGGTGTACAATAATTTATCAAAATATTTCACAATTAAGGTATTGTATATTTTCAGTTTTGCATATGAGTGCAAAAAAACAACAATGACAAGGAAAATTCCAATTATAATCACAACGTGGAGAATCTCTGCATTGCTTTTTGGCCTGATTTTGAAATTCGGCATTATTATATGTTTTAATACGGAAGTTTGAGAAAATATGGGAATCTTTGCTTCAAATTCTACTTGAATTTTCTTACTGTAGATCTTCTGTTAGGTGATAAACTTGTTTTCATTCATCCTTACTTTAAAAATTTACAATACAAGTCATCATTTCCTTCTTTAGATTACTTAATATTTGCGGAGAAAGTGAAAAATGGTTTAAAAGAATGTCTGTGATTTTTTACACACAAAAAATCATTCTGTATATGTTAGTATGAAATAGCTTGAAGTCCATACATGTAATTTCAAGGATCTATTTGTAATATAATAGGGGAAAGTGTAGATATGATAAAATAAAAATTGATTTTTAATAAAATGATTGAGAGGATTTAATTTCTTTTTTTTTGTACTGTATATCCAAATATTATTTCGCTTGTTCAAATATTATTATTATATGTATATATTCCGCTTATTCAAAAACAGGTGGCAAAACGTCCCAGCATTGGTGAATGCTCGAATTCATGAGATAGACCTATCGGTGGATTATATTTTTGTATGTTTTTGGGTGCATATCGGTTTATTACGGTTAAATTTAATCACAAATTCAAAAACAATTCTGAACTAGAAAATTGGTTAACCCTTTAAGGACGATTGGAACACTGGTGTCCCATAAAGAAAATAATTTTTCCTGACAGCCTAAAGTTACCTTTTCCTTATGTGTATACGTAACTGCAAAGTAGAAAGTTGAAGGAATCTAGGATATTTTTTTGGAAGTCTCCACCTATTTGCTACATAGTAAATTTTTAAGCTCAAAAATGACGAACTTTTAATTTCTTATAAAGACAAATAATTTTAAATATTTTTTATACTTCCAATTTTTTTAAGCAAAACCGTTTTGGGGAAAGAAACTACAATACTCAAATATATTATTTTTCATTAGATTGAATATTATCATTCATTAGTATTGTTAGAAAAATTACTTAAATTTTTAGGCTATTTTTGTCCCTATTCTTCATAGAGACAAAAATAGACCAAATCAGACTCTGTTGGCTTTTCGAAGGCCAGATATCAGACATTTTACTGATTTTGTTCATTGGTTTCATTTTTAATACTGATTTTCGGTCCGCGAAAACTGTCTCGTCGTTAAAGGGTTAAGAAATGTGCATTTAAGAATGGCCTTTTCATTAGTGACATGCTTATGCGCAAATAAAAAGAAAGATTCAAGAAAAACAAAACACTTACGATTACTTGACCAATTCATCATCGATTGAGAATAATACGAATAGAGCCAAATAAGAAATGTTAAGACCTTTCCAAAAATCCAAATTTAACCAAATCGGTTATAAAATGAGCCCTTGGAAGTGATTGACCTTTGACATTCAATAATTCAAAATGGTGATTGTCCAGTCATAGGAAAATATTTGGAGGAAATGTTCGCCTGGATATGCGAATGCGAAAGCTAGTCTGGGCTAATTTTGAGAAAACCTACAAAAAAAACATTCTTTTGGAGGGTTCAAGGGGGGTGAAGAGGAAAAGGAGAAAACCGAGTGAAGATATAATGTTTGTTTATTAGGTGTTACCGAAGACCGGATGCTGATATCTTTACCGTTTAAGTTCCAGTTGGAAATAAGAGCTCTTTGAATTTGAACAGTAAAATGGAAAACCATATACCTACTTTTAAACTTCAGTGACATTATTGTAAGTCTGTTACGTTACACAGTAGTTCAATTAAATTTTTAAAAAATGAAATAATTTCAATTCATTATTAAATTTATTTTTACAAAAAAAAACAAGTTCCAAAGCCATTAAAATGATTTTTTTTTTCAATTCACCTTTAATTTACAGGTTATACTAATAAAGTGAACAACATTTTTTGTCCACTAATTCAGGAACAAAACATGCTTAAAAATTTTATAGAAAAATCTCTTTTCCTTTTTTAAATCATTTCTTTTAGAATTATCAGAAGGTAAATTATTGAAATCGCTGTCGCACCCATCAGCTTTTTAGTGGCCGAGAGAAATCTACTCGGACACCTCGCAGATTCAAATCCTTTTGTAACGACTCATTTACAATATAATGAATCGGATTAAACACTCAAGATTGACGATTGAAGCATCGGCGTCTCAAATTTCTTTTAGGAAATGTCTATAATTGTGTTTCGCTCTATAAGAAGTCTGAAAAAGTGTTTTTCTTTCTGACCCCCAATTTTTTACCCGCTCGTCCTTAAAGGGTTAAAGCAGTATGGGAAAAATATGAAGTGTTTGATTGAAGCCCAGAGGTATGTACGAAGCTTGAGAGATTTCTTCCGTGGCATTGCCACTATCTATGCTATTCAGTTCGTATTAGGTGAGATTCTTAACAATCTCACCTACTATAATCCTAACAAAATTTCATGTCGTCCGATCGAGCTCAAACTTGGCCAAAATGTGTTTCGCCACTTCCTGATCACGAATATATATGTGGCTAATTTACGTTCCCGGCCGGCTGGCCGGCCGGCCGGCCGCTCTTTGGAGCTTAATAGCTTCTAAACCAGAGGTGTGCAAGAAACCGTTGAAACCGAATTAACGTCAAATGAAACATGTACGTCAATGGTCAAAACGCTACTATAACAAACTTATTTTGACGTTAATTCGGTTTCAACGGTTTCTTGCACACCTCTGTTCTAAACTAAAAGAGATATCGACTTGCGGTTTTCGGCAAAGGTTATATATCGTATGAAAATTGCAACTTACAAAACTTACGAAACTATATTTCGTCCATACATCATTTTTCGATCAGATAATGCGATCTGTCCGATTTTGCCGTTTAAGTGTGAAAAAATTGATTTTTCCCATAATAACGCTTTGAAATCACTCAGATGCCAATTTGACTGCCTCTGCTCCACTAAGACACTTAAAATAGGGTTTTAAATGGAAAGTCTCACAAAATACAACAATTCTTTGATATAGTTGAAATTCACCAAATGAACACTTGGGGCGATCTGGTCGAAAAAACGAGTTCAGAAACAAAAAACCGCGCTTACCTCGACTTCTGAGTAATCGATGAGATCAAGTTCTACGGCAAAATTAAAGAGAACTTTCTGGTTTACGTTTCACCTATATTCAGTAGAGTCTCTCAAATTCGAACGATTGGGGGGTATTTTTGACATTTCTCACCTCCCAAATTCGAACGATATTTTTAAAACTAACTGAATTTATGTGAGATTAAATTGCACTTTGAATCAAATGCCCGTAATTTCTCACAAGTTTTAGTGGTAACATACTTCCTTTTCATTTTATTCGCACATAATGTGTGTAAATGTTGAGGAAACAGCGCGGAAATATGATTTTTAATCATCCACAACACGAATTTTTTAACATAACCCTACAATTGACATTTTAAATGCAACCGGCGTTCGAATTTGAGAGATTCAGATTTGAGAGACTCTACTGTATCACTTTTCTGCCAGTCCATTCAAATCCTTGATATTTTGGTTTTAATACAAAATTTGTATAATTTCACGAATTTGATTCAAGATAACTGAATGGCGTCCCTCAACTTCAGCTCTAAATCGAATTGCATACATTCCGAGTTAGCTCACATTAAGAATCTGACCTACAATAAGCCGGATAGGATTATCTGTCCCTTTTTTCTTGATGTGTAGAGTGCAACAAATATTTTAAATTTCGTCTTTTTAAATTACTGTTTATTCAAGCTTTTCCTACCATTTAAAAATACTTAAAATCTGTAGCAAAGTTTTTAGCAATTAAATATTCTGCCAAATTTAAATCGACACTACTTGGCACATAATTAAGGATCTTGTAGTGTTGTGATAAAAAAGCTTACGATGACAAAGACAAAAAAAGTAAAAAGTAAGTAAGTCAGTAAAAAATCAAATTCGAAAACTTAAAAAAAATCAGTAAAAAATTAAATCTGGTCGGTAAAAAGTCAAATTTGGTCAGTAAATAAAAAATCAAATACGGTCGAATCAAATCAAATCTGTTTTATGTTTTATGTTTTATGTTTTATGTTTTATGTTTTATGTTTTATGTTTTATGTTTTATGTTTTATGTTTTATGTTTTATGTTTTATGTTTTATGTTTTATGTTTTATGTTTTATGTTTTATGTTTTATGTTTTATGTTTTATGTTTTATGTTTTATGTTTTATGTTTTATGTTTTATGTTTTATGTTTTATGTTTTATGTTTTATGTTTTATGTTTTATGTTTTATGTTTTATGTTTTATGTTTTATGTTTTATGTTTTATGTTTTATGTTTTATGTTTTATGTTTTATGTTTTATGTTTTATGTTTTATGTTTTATGTTTTATGTTTTATGTTTTATGTTTTATGTTTTATGTTTTATGTTTTATGTTTTATGTTTTATGTTTTATGTTTTATGTTTTATGTTTTATGTTTTATGTTTTATGTTTTATGTTTTATGTTTTATGTTTTATGTTTTATGTTTTATGTTTTATGTTTTATGTTTTATGTTTTATGTTTTATGTTTTATGTTTTATGTTTTATGTTTTATGTTTTATGTTTTATGTTTCATGTTTTATGTTTTATGTTTTATGTCGCAACTAATAATTTCTGACACTACAATTGTGAAATTAAACAGTACATATATGCTAAAGAATTTTACCTAATATTAATTCACAAAGTATCTAGAATATTTCTGTCAGAATTTCCGTTTATAATTCTATGAAGTTTATCTGCACATTTTTTGCTTAATTTTTCTTATAATTCTCACATTTATTTTAATCCTTGATTTTGAAGTAAATTGTGAATAAATTAAATTGTTACGTACAATATTTTCTTTCAAAATTTTATCAATAATAAAAAGATTATAAAGAGGTAGCAAAACGTACCACATTTGCAAAATACTCTAACTCACGAGAAACTGAGATTCTTTAAAGGTGACCTCGAAATGCGTGCAATTCGGGGTGCTTGCAACTCGGAATGCGTGAAAATTCGATTGTGAATTGAATTTTGGGGGTAAAGAATCGCGTCCAGTAAACTGTTTCTGTCGGTCGAAATGAATAAAATTGGCTCGACGCGATACTTTACCCCCAAAATTCAATTTACACGAATTCCTAGTTGCAAGCACCCCGAATTGCACGCATTTCGAGGTCACCTGTAAAGAATCTCAGGTACCATAAGCTTATCTGGGCTTCTCACTGGCCATTTTCTATTTTAAATAGTCTGAGTGAAGAAGGCCAACAAAAGAAAGAAAAGTTTTTTTTTAAATCGGTAAATAAAAATTGGAGATAGAGTTCGGTCCATATGGATATAGTAAGGGTCGGGGTACAGTGGATTGGGGTAGAGAATGATGGGATTATCATTAGAAAGATCTTGCTCTCAGATACACTATATGCTAAAATTTCATCTAAATCCCTTCATAAACACAGAAAATGCAATCCGGGCAAGATATTTTTGGTTATAGCTTGGGTCAGGGACATCGAGGGTGAACTGCGACCCACCGCTGGAACGGTCTCGACCTCAGCTACAACATATTAAAATTTAAAGAAAAAGCATCGTCTATTTTGGAAATATTCAAGATCAATTAATCGAAAATGTCGAAAATCGATTTTTCGATTAATCGATCCTTCGATTTAATCGGATGAAATTGCAGTGTCACAAAGGTTGTAGTACTCCACGAGGGCTTTCCAAAACACCAAAATTTTTCCAAATTCGATAATTAGAAGCGGAGATATATCCATTTGAAAATTGAATTTTTGACCCCCTCTAGCTCGGGTCAGGGGAGTCGGAGGGGGTTAAGTTTGGTATCAATCGAAAGCTCTTAGGCCCAGGCTTAACATACTGAAATTTGAGATCGATCCATGCCATAGGGGCTGAGTTATTGAAAAAAAATTGGGGGTATTCCAAAATGGCGAAAGGGTGGTGAGGGGGGCTGGGGGGGCTGGATCTGATATCACCTACTTCTAGCCACCTATCGACATTTAACCCTTGCCGAAAACCGCTTGTCGATATCTCTTTCCGTTCTCTCTCCAGAAGTGGTTATACGACGGACGGACGGACGGACGAGACGGGACGTCCACGAAAATCGATTTTTAACGCATATGATATTCGTGATCTATGAGTGTCAAAATGTGTAAATCCAAAATTTGGGCCCGATCTGACGAGGTCGGATTTCACCTAGGACCACAAAAGCTGAGATTGTAAAGAATCTCAGCTAATTAATCTCTTTGTGTAAGGACTTTAACGTTCAAATTAGCTTCTCTGTCTCTGTAAAAGAACAAATTTAAGAAATATAAGGGCATTATCAATATAGAGAACTTTCAAATTCTTTCATAAACTTTAAAACTTGCGCTCATCTTGTCATTCTTTTAGTTTGTGATTCGAAAAAAGCTCTATGCGTGTTTCCTCCATGTTTTATTGAAGTCTGCTATTTTTCTCGTAATCTATATACACGGAACATTCGGCGTACACGGCATGGCTGGTAGCATGGCATGGCAGCATGACAGTTAATAGCGGCGGGCGGCGGACTGCCACGCAGCTAACAGAATGTTTACGACTCACACACCAAATTGACAGTCGTGTTTTGATTTTTTCGTGAGAAAGGTGTAACTTTTTATCTCACAAAAAAATGTATTAATCGCCGATAATTCTTAAATATTTCTTTTTAATTTGTATCTTGACCATTTAATGTGTCATTGTGTGTGTTGAAAAAATGGAAAAACTAACAATTGCAGGAACATTTCAGAAATCTGTAGAGGCTCTCAAGAATACAGTATGCAGGTAACTTGAGTCATTTGTTTTGCACAATTTCGTACAATTTTCCATTTTAATTGTCTTTATTCTAGCCAAAAAGATAAACTCCACCATTTCAATCAACTCAGTGAATGTATCCAATCACCACATTTTCATGTCAACCACTTCTTGCACACCAGCACAGCAATCAGTGTCCTCTTGCTCTTTTGTGAGGATACTGATCCCACTGTTCGCATGAATGCCGAGGAGAACCTTTGCAAGATTATACGATACTGTGAGAATGGAAATATTCCACGTGTGCAAGTAGATCTGTACCATGAAATCAAGAAAAACGGCAATGAGAGATCCCTTCGCATCTGCCTCAACATCTTCAGTCACTATTGCCCTCAAATTAAACAACGAAAAGCTCGGTCCTATGCTCAGAATCTTCTGCAATGCATAGCTGCTATTGCAAGGAGAAAAGAGACACTTCTCCTTGAAGCTCTCATGGATTTTATAAAGGTCTTCTGCGAGTATCTTCAGTGCAATGTTATGGACAATGAGTTGGTGGTTGTTCTACAAATTTTTCTTGATGACTTGTCATCCGGATGCGCTGTAAAAAGGCGTTGTTCTGCTCAGAATCTCGTGACATTCATTAAACATTCGAGGAAGACCAGTGAACTGGCTGATTTGGCCCTCTCCAAAGCTCTAGGTATTTATTGACTTCAATTCAATATTTTTAAAATTAACTTTCAATGAAACAGTTTTTCAAGAAAGTCTGACCAAAATATGCTTCCAACTTTTTATAGTTAGCTTCCATCTGGCGAATTATCATGATTAATGTTTCGAGCATTCATTTTTTTCTCTTAATTCTGCCTTATAATTTAATAAAATACCACCGAACTGAATTAGATACATAAATCACATCAAAAAGTCCAAAGCTAGCCTAAAAAAATTAAAACCCCAGATAAGCTTATGGGAGCTAAGATTCTTTGCATTACAGGGAACCCCTGAATACTCGGGGGCAATATACCCTGCAACTCGGGGGCTTGCAATTCGGAATATGTGAAAATTTGATTTGGAATTGAATTTTGGGAGTGAAGACACATCGAGCAAACTGCTCTAGGCGACCAAAACGATTAAAACAAGTGTTGGACCCAAATAAGCTTATGATAGCTGAGATTCTTTACAGATGACCTCGAAATGCGTGCAATTCGGGGTGCTTGCAATTAGGAATTCGTGAAAATTCGATTGTGAATTGAATTTTGGGGGTCGATTTTTCGATAAATCGGACCTTCGATTAAATCGGATGAGGCTTGTAGTATTCCATGAGAGCTTTCCAAAACTCCAAAGTTTTTCGAATTCCGATAATTAGAATCGGAGATATGTCCTTTTGAAAATTGAATTTTTGACCCCTTCTAGCTCGGGTCAGGAGGGTCGGGGGGGGGCTTAATTTTTTTAACCCTCTAACGGGTAAGACCGCCTCCAGGCGGTCTTCACAAAATCACATTTACAGCGACAATAAAGGTTTTATTTATTTAACACTTCGAAAAACCCTAACTAAAAGTGTCACGGAAGGACCAAGTGGCAGCCGCTGCCACTTATCGGATTTTACATAATATTTTAATATTTTTACATATATTTTAACATTCGGAGCCTCAGTCAGTTCTTTTCTGGTGTCTGAATTAGAAATTTCACCTCCTTGGGTACTGTATCTAAAGATTTTTAACCATTCGATGTTTTCATTTTTATCAGAATCATGGCGCCAGGGAAAGTGGTCTGCCTTTGAATGCGGCAGCCTTTGAATATTTCAATTTTTCTCTTATTTTTCAAAGCAAAAATTCTACATATGAACAATAGTTAATACTATTAACTATTTTCTATTAACTTCGCTTAACAAAATGGATTTTGAGCTTTGGTAAATAAGAGAAAAATTGAATAATTCCCATAATTATTCATATTTCATACATATTTCCCAATTCAATATTTCCCATAATTCTTCTCAATAATTTGCAAAAACTCTTTCAATTTGTTCTTTTAAGGCTTTTATATACTAACAATCAAGAAAATTACATCTGCAGAACGTCAAACCCTCATATAAAATGCATATGGCAGCTACTGCCACTTGGTCCTTCCGAGTGCAGTTTTTTGTTTTTGCAATATATTTACATTAATATTTAATTTTTATTAAAAATTTTATAACGAAAAAATAGCCAGATAAATTCTGCACGCATTCAATCAGGCCTCCAGGCGAAATGATATATTCTTCACTATAAAAAATAAAATTGAAAACTAAATTGGCAGCGGCTGCCACTAGGGTCCTTCCAAGTGTTAAGGACGTGAATGTTAATAATTGGGGTTAGAAAAAATCATTTTTTCTACCTTATTAGAACGATATATGAATTTAGATGGCCGTAGGAAAAATTTCATTTTTAGGTTTTCAGTGACCCAATCGTCCTTAACACAAAACCTACCGACCGTTTTGGTCGTTTTTCGGTCAAATAACAAACCGCGGTAGGGTAGGATACTCAATAAAATTTGTCTTGGAAAAGAGCTAAAAATTAAAATTTGAACACTGAAAAATATATTAAATGCGTATACACTCAGTTCCGGGATCATGCACATTTTCGGGACCGAAAAAACGCGCGAAATGGCATTATGCATCGAGAAAATTTGCATAACCGCAGGGGCTTTCTTTTGAATAAATCGGCCATAGAACGAATTTCGTGCGGAGTAAAAGTAGTTCAAACAAAAAGATTCAACTGTTTAAAAGAAATTCATCAACAAACAGTAGGGGAAAGTGCCCATGCTTTACACGATCCCAAACTGCATAATGACTAAATTTTTCCTATGTTTTTGAATAAATGTGCCTCTGCAATATATTTTAAAAACAGGACACTTTCCTCTAGTTTTTAAAATATTGGTGCGATGAGTCACATTTATTTGAAAACATACGAAAAATTAGTCATTATAAAGCTTGGGACTGTGTACAGCATAAGCACTTTCCCCTACTCTTTGGCCAGAGTTCTTCAATAAATGGTTAGAATATTTAAAAAATTTACCTTAATAAAAGAAATTAAAGTTTTATTCTGAAAAAGTAGCAAAATGTTTTCAAATGTCTCGCGTCGCAAAATACTATACATTCAGGCGTATTTAAAAAATGAGTTCATAAATTGACTCCCAAGGCTAGGCAAATTTGCATAATTGTATGTGCATAATTCCGTCAGGTGCATAATCCCGAACGACTTAATGCCGGGACTGAGTGTATTAAGAAATTCATAAAATTTGATAGTGCCATTGTACCGTTTAAATATGTGTTAACCCTCTAACGGTGTTTTCTTTAATATGCGAAAAAAGTTCTAAAACAATGTTTTCTGGGATAATTATGATCCAATAAAGTCGAAAAAACCATCCATTCTTCAATATCTCTTTTAGTTTAGGCGCTAGGTGAGAAAATATAAAAATTTTTTGAAACTCTTTTTGCTTCTAAAATTCACATTTTTAGTTTTTTCAATTTTTTTAAATAAAATATACAAAGTAGAATGACATATCTTTCAGTAAAAAATAAATTTATTTAAATCAGATAACTTTAAATCTGTATTTTTATGGAAATTGAAAATGAGTTTTTTTGCACAAATATTTTTTGTTGCTTTTTCTCTGACCTGTCACACAAAACTGGGAATAGCTATAAAACGAAGAGTCAAAATGAGTTCAAACTTTCAAGAGATTTTTATAAGACTATTACCGAGGACACTATAGCACTTTTAAATAAATAAAACCTTTATTGTCGCTGTAAATGTGATTTTTGTGAAAACCGCCTGGAGGCGGTCTTACCCGTTAGAGGGTTAATTTTACACCGATCAATTTGAGCGGGTTTTGGTAGGATTAATGTTAAAGGGTTAAGAAAATGTCTACCGGTAAATTCTAACGGTTTTTTAAAGTCAAACTTTTTTTCTGCTAAATTCGGGCAATAAAAATTGATAGAACGGAATTAACACTTTTTACACACTAAAACTTTAAAACAAATTCTAGTCCATAACATTAATCGTAGTCCAATTTTCAATAACTAAACTACCGTCGTTGCGGGTGACTTTGCACTCTGTTGTTCGCGAGACTTTCATTAATTCCAGAACTTATTGATAGTCTTAGTCGATCTGGTCTACCATGTCAAAGTATATAGGGATATGTTATGTACCAAATAAGGTACAATGATCCTCAAAAGGATTCTTGTAGTTTCAGTAATAGTCAATGAAATCCTAGTATAGGTATTTTGTTAAAAAACAACTCTCTGAAAAAGTTATCTGGAGGTCCAATTCTAAAATCAATTTCTGAGTAGTAAATAGCCCAAATCTATTCTAAATTTAACTGGCTAGAACAATCCACTTCGATTTTGTTCATTATTTTTATTAAAATATTTTTTTTCACAGTTATCTTCCTAAGAGCGCATGATTTATGTTATAAAATTGCATATAATGATCTTTCTAAAGCTTTATTATAGAAGTATTTGGCTAAAAATTATCCAATTTTTTGATAATTTAAGATAAAACGACCGAGATCTACAAGATGATATGGTCGCCATCTTGATTTGACGTTTCTGTCCGCCATTTTGAATATCTGTCAAAACAAAAATCTCATCCGATTGAGCTGAAATTTTAGTATGTTCTAGCTTATGTCAAGGCCTTTTCAGAACATATATAAAATAAGATGTAGGTCAAGCGATTCTCTAGATCAGAGGTGTGCAAGAAACCGTTGAAACCGAATTAACGTCAAATGAAACATGTACGTCAATGGTCAAAACTCTACTATAACAAACTTATTTTGACGTTAATTCGGTTTCAACGGTTTCTTGCACACCTCTGATCAAGATACTGGGGTTCCAAGTTCAAAATTTAGACATTTTCATGAATACAGAACTACCGGGAGCTTCTTTTGTCGAAACTATCACAAAAAGGCAGCGGTATCATTAGGCGATGAGATCTAACGAATAAACAAAAAGAAAAGTAATGTTTTTCTTTATAATAGCATGTTATTTAAGGATCTGAATCTGTTTTTGCAAAGATAAAAAAATACAAAAATAAACAAATTAATGCACTTTTCATTTATTTTTTAAATTATGTAAGAGTAAATAAATAAATAAAATACAAGCCTCAACGATTTTCAATGGTTACTGAGGCATTTTGTTTAGGTTTTAAAATTCAAAATTAGATCGCACTAATATGAATATTTCAACATTTTAAACTTTGAGCCTCTATATCTAGGTAAATGCTTAACGTAGACTGGAACATAGATATGTTCTGAAAATGCCTTAACATCAGCCACAACATACTAAAATTTCAACCCAATTCGACCAGTTTTAGGTTTTGACAGTTATTCAAAATGGCGGACAGAAACGTCAAATCAAAATGGCGACCACGTCATCTTGTAGATCTCGTGCATCTTACCCTGAGATATGAAGATCTTCATTGTCGTTTACTATCAGAAATTGTTGATTTTTTGGTATTTATTAAAAAGTGCAAAGTCACCCGCACATTATCCCAAGTGCAAGCCTTTTTTCTTGATTTTTTTAAACGTAGTAAAATTTTATAAAATTAATGCTAGTGGCACAAAATCCATTCATTAACAACTGAATACAAATAATTTTACTCAAAAACCCCCCTCCTTTCACTTTAACTGACCACTTTTAGAGGGTAAAGTTGAAAAACAGTGAAAAAACGTGCAAAGTCACCCGCAACGACGGTATCTATTAAAAAAACGCAAAAAATTACATTTTTAAGGCATTCATTCCTCAACTTACAATCAAGTATCTTAATATTATCCCTGAACATGGAGGGTAGATCATACATAAAATATAGGTACCAATAAAAAAACATTCGCTGAAAGCATTCCTTAATCTTTATTTTTCCCCAAACATACGACTTTTCGGAACGGAGTGAGTACTAATTGGCACTAATTTAATGCTGATATTGATGTTTCCCAAGTTTGCAAAGTACTCGAAATCCAAAGTTAGATATCATTATATCCCAAAAATGGTTTTACATCAACTATACCTATTCTAATAAAGTCCTTTAAGGTTGGCGAATATTTCTTCAATATACGAAAATACTGTTGAATTATTCCTAGCCACTGCTTTTCGAAGTGAAAGGTTAAATAAAAAAGTGTTAAAAAGGCTCTAGAGAGAGAAAGCTTATTTTTCAACTTAAAGGTATTATCTTTTGTGCTCGTGGGAAAGATTTCGAAATTACTGACAAGATTGAACCGATTCCAATCATTTATGAAACCGTAATGACCCAATTCATAACGCATACCTAATTTTAATCCGAATTTTAATTTTATTTTTGGGCGATGTTTTGAGTGATTTAAAAATCGCTTCAAATCGGTTATGAATCAGTTAATTTAAGCAGAAATTTCTCAATTGGAAAAAATAAATAATAATAATATGGGTAATTGATACAAAAGCACTTTGGGAGCATCTAAACGGGGGGATTTTATTTCGAAACCGCCATTTTGACACAAAAGTCCCCCACTGAGCTTTAGACCGGTGCATTTTTGCCTATCTTTCGGCGCTTAAAATCTCCCTCTTCGAAAGCTCCATTTGTTGTATATTCGAATATTTTGACATTTCAAGCGATTTTAAATCATTTTTTTTTTGTTTTTCGAGAGATGTTTTTTTCGTGAACTATTTTCAAAGTTATCAAGAGTCGAAAAGTAGGTGAAATAGTGACACGATAACGATCAGTCTTCTGAATGTATCGTTTAATCTTCATTAGAAAATGGAATATCTCGTTACCCGGACATCGGATGACCACCAAATTTTCACCAGTTGTAGATCTCGGTTCCAGGAACAACATATCTCTCAGAGTAATAAAAAGCTAAGTCGACTTAGCATAGTATGGAATGTAGCCGTCGATATATTAACTTTACCACTCTTTAACAAATTCTTTGATTGTAAAACACTGTGGTGATTGACGTTCGAAACCTTTCAAAATAAAACAGAAATTCTTCCAGACTATCTATTTTAGTTAGAGCACACTTGGAGAATTTATAACAAAGAGTGGAGAAAATTTATCTCAGGATTCAACCACTAGGGGAGATTTCCCAAGACTCACCGGTGTATAGCACAGTGGGGTGCATTTCGAAATCCCCCCGTATAGAAGACGCCTATAGTGTCTAAGTCACGAGTTCGAGCACTTCGCCAAGCCTGGGACACTTTGTCATCACCCCGTTATACTTCTGTATTTTTTTTTTAACTTTATACTGTAAAATAACACTACTAATATGTTTTTTCTCGAATACGGCATAGGTTTAATAGTGATATCTTTTGATATGTGGTACAGTTCATTGAGAATATCGGAATAATGATGCATCAGTATCCGGTCAACGGTTCTTAAGATATTTATTACATTTTTAAATAGGGATTTTTTTTTAAATATTATTTTATCCAGGTTTTTACGTCAGTTTCGATTTTTCACGTGCCGCGGATTTTCGTGGGCGGTTTATTTTGTGAACTGAAGAATTTTTAGTATATGCCACGGATTGCGGATTTTGCTGATTGGAAAAAAAATCGAGTAAGGAAATTTATCATGACTCGTGGATCAATAGCCGATCGTAGAATTCTTTGCGGCTCGTGTTCTATTTTATGTTTGGCGTTCGCCGTGGCGTTTTTATGTGATTCGCAAATTTTTCCAAGGGTCGCGGATGTATATCTGGAATTTTCATGTATAACGGAATTTTGCATATTTTGGTTAGTTATAATTCTAAGAAATTTTTTAACATAGATGTTTGTCAATTGACAGAAATATTGGTAAAAAAACCATCTTCAGAGGCTACTGTTGGCGTCTTGGGTTTTATTCGGCTAATAATTCCTGTTCTTCCATCAGAAAATGACTGTGATCTCTCAAAATTGCTAGAAGTATATGAAATTTGTCTGGGATATCTACAGGAGGGAAATCACAGTATTATTAATGCATCTCTCGAAGTCCTTAATATGATGACCTCCAATCCGCCTGTAAAATGGCGGCAGATCCTGATAGATACAGAACTGGCGTCTAAGGCGGTTCTCCTTAAGAAGCGTGGACTCATTAAGTCCTTGGATGTTGTGGAAGAAGGAACAAGTCCAGAACAATTGGTGATTGAGCAGAGTCCCGATGAAGAAAATATCCATCTGAAGGCAGACCTGTTGTGTGAATCATTGGAAAGCACTTCTCTACTTGCAGGAATGTCTGATGTCGAATCAGAGTCATTGCAGAGTATGGACATTAAAACAGACTTCACAGAGTCAGGCACCGTAGCCAGTGGACAGAATCCTGATGGGAAATCGTTGAAAAGCCAAAATTCAACAGATTCTATTGGGTCATTCTTCAATTCTCTACTCACAAATCCTTTACCAAGTACCACAGAGACGGTGACAAATTTTTTCCGAGGACAGAAATCAAATGAATCCTCAGTCACAAATACTCCCAAGATTGTCCCACGAGTCTTAGAAGAAGCACCTGATTCTTCTGAGTATGAGCATAAGAAATCAGAAAATGCAGATAAAGTCGAGGTGAAAAATAGTCCTGTTGTTGTGAAAGAGGAGGATGAATTGATTCTCGAGTACGAAGCTTCCACAAATGATGCATTGCTCAGTGAAGTGAATGTTGAGATCGGTACAATATTCGACCAATCAGTAATTTCTTACACTGTTCGCCTAATTGCTTCGAAATTTATTCTAAGCGGCGAGAAAGGAGGTTTTCTGTCAGACCAACAAGTGAGAGTATCTATAAAAAATCTGTCATTGACGGTAATTGCCAACTGTATATTGCTATCACCGCAGACTCTAGTGCAACCTCTTGAGATGGAGTCGAGGAATGAATTAATAAAAATTGAATTGGAAAAAGCCACAGAAGAAAACGAAGTTGAAATGGCAGAAACGGAGCATGAGTCGAAAGAGGAGAAAAGTGTCGACAGTGAAGGGTATCTGGAGATGAAGGATGATCATTTTGGGAAAAGTGGAACGTCATACAAGGATTATTTCACACCATTAGCAAAAAATGTCGACAATACTCTCCTTGGTCAGCTGGAATCATGGACAATGCCAAAAGTGAATTTAGCACCAAAAATCAATAGAGATTTGAATGCACTGCTAACAAAGGCCAGTGGACAATTAAAATTATCCACTACACCAAGTAGCTCAACACCTCGAAAATTGTCGCCAAAAGCATCAAATATGACCCAGTATCTAACTGATATCCTCCAACTGCATTCACATCCAGATCCAATTATTCGAAGTGATATCATACAAATTGTTAGTAACTTTGTTAAGTGCTTGAGTTGTGGTTTAGTGAAATACGACCAAGTTGTGGAAGATGTGAGCGAGTTATTGAAATTTCCAAAACTCATCGAAATTGTTTTGCAGGTAATTATTATTATTTAACAAACAAATTAAGTTTTCACTAGCTGAAAACTTCCATGCACATAACAATGCACTTACAGCATACCTATTCTGTAGATTTTAAACCAGTATAAATCATATTTAAATTAAGTAATAAATAAATACGAATTTGAATTTTAGGAATGTTATAAATTATATTACATTAAATAGAAAATTGATTTGATTATCTAAATCTAAAATCTAAAATAATGCGATAGAAATGAGTAAATTCGGTTTATTGATTAAATAACTTTTTCGGTACATTGCATTAAGTTCTTTGTTAGGGGAGACTGGGGCAAAAAGTCACAAATCGAAAATTTTAAAATTCAATATCTTCTAAGATAAATAAGATAGCGGCTTAAAATTTTTTCCATAGATAGCCTCCATAGATCTTCTTCAATGTCGTTTGTTATAATTTGAACAAGGAATTTAGAAAATAAAAAAATAATATCGAAATTTTTAGCCCTATTTTTGAAATATTTTCCGTGCAGAAGATATCAATTATTAGCTACTTATATAAAATTTGATGCACTGGTAAATATTTCCCAAATTACAGTGGAGTCTCGCTATAGTCCATATTTGGTTCCTGATTTGACACTTTGGTCGCACTAATAGTCTATATGTTATTTTTTAAAATATTCAACGACTTTTATTATTGAAATTGTTTGACGGCTTCCACTTTCTTTGCGATTGTGGTACTTGTTCTCGATCTCTTCACTATGGATCACAATTATCACAACTACTCAATAAAGTTTGCCAAAAATATTAAAATAAATATGACAACATTGCATGTCGCGTACAAAAAACATAACATAACTTAAAATCAGTGTTTTGAAATCAACGGTCGCTAAATTGTGGACTATAGAGCGATGGCTTATAGCGGGACTCTACTGTATCTGGATATTCTTTGAATACGAATCCGCTATCTATTTTAGAATCTTGCAAAAATTCTTTTCTCCAGAAATCCTTTTATTAAAAACGACCACTTGGGGTTAAAAGTAACAAAAGCTATGGAGCAAAAAGTAATAAAAACCGAAACAATTTCTGATGTCCCACGGTGAAAAGAAACGTTAATGCTATGTATCGCCGTTTGTTGTTTGCATTGGTCAAACGATTTGCAATCTTTTGTGTGTGTGTTTTTTTTGTGAAATAGCTTGAAATGCGCTTTTCACCCTCAGATAGAGAAAACGGTGTTTTACAAAGGTGTAGAAGAATAAATTTCCTATGAAAATATGTAATCGAGGTATTTTACTTAAATTTACGAAATCCCGTAATAAAGCGAATAAAAATGTGATAGTATATTATGCCTGATACTATTTGCCCCAGCATTTTTGAGAATGATCACAAAATTACCTTTTAAAAAACGCCTCGATAAATATCTTTCCTTACAAAATAGAAGAAAATGACTTTCACAGAGTTGTAGAGCGGTAAATTTCCTATAAAACTGTGCTAATTAGAAATTTTGGAACTGCTCGGGTAGCTTGTAAAAAAATAAAATATCCATTTTGTGACTTTTTGCCCCAGTGTCCCCTATTGAGAAAAGTAAAGTGGCAGGAAAGGTTAAAATAAATGGGATGATTGGCGGTTGAGATCTTTAATCCTAAGACAGATAACAAGCAAATATGGACAAATAGAAAAGTAATATTCGAAGATAATAAGTCAATTTTTGATACTTTATTTACATATTCACTATCATTTTTAAATTTCAAGTCCTTTTAAACTATAACCCGAGTTGACCAAATCAGTTGAGATACATTATATTTTCTCTAACCCTCCAAAACCAATTATGTTTGGTATATTTTAAAAACAGTTCTTATGATATAGTTTGTTTTCGAATATGCTTTGGAATTAGTCCATGCAAAGATTTCACCTGATGGATGGTCCATGAATTTCTCCAGGGTCAAAATCTAGTTTATAGAAATTTTATTTCATAATCGACTTATTCTAGATCCAATTTATTTGAAATGTCTTAAAATTTCGAAGTAGCGTGAATCCAACTGGGATTAATTGGGATGTTTTATGAACTGGTGCAAATTTGTTAATCAGCACAAAATTTCCAAAATTTTATTTAAGGCAATTAATTACTCTACACATATCAAAATATTTCGTAAAACTGTTTGTAAATGTTTGTGAATTCCCACTGGGAACTTACGAAACGCTCGCAAATCATACACCCAGCGAAATTTAATTAAAATTAGGTAGGGGAGACTGGGGCAAAATTTGTCAAAACGAAAATTTCAATATTCCCTATTTTCTAAAATAAAAGAAACTGAGGCTTGAAATTTTTATTATAGATAGCCTTCATGAAACTTCTTAAACTTACAAAGTTTCAAGGGATTCGAGGAAGGATTATGTAAAATAAAAAATAATTAAATTTTGAGCCCTATTTTTGGAATATTTGGCTTACAGAAAATATCAATACTGATAAGCTCAATTTAAGCACATTTCTCGTTAAGATAGAAAAAAAATTATCTTCGACAAAGTTGTAGAGGAATAAATTTCCTATAAAAATATGTCTATTTGATATTTTTAACGTTTGCGAGAGTAAAACGTCACAAATTATCCGAAGACTGACAAAATTTGCCCCAGCAATTTTGAGAATCTCCACAAAATCGACTTTTAGGCGTCTTCTATACGGGGGGATTTCGAAATGCACCCCACTGTGCTATGAACCGGTGAGTCTCGGGAAATCTCCCCTAGTGGTTCATGCCTGAGATAAATTTTCTCCACTCTTTGTTATAAATTCTCCAAATGTACTCTAACTAAAAAAGATAGTCTGGAAGACTTTCTATTTTAATTCGAAACGTTTCAAATGTCAATCTCACAGTGTTTTATAATCAAAGAATTTGTTAAAGAGTGGTAAAGTTAGTATTTAACCCATTGAGTGATTTTTGATGATTTATTTCTGGGCAATTTTTATCCGAATTGCTGTCGAGAATGGATTTTTAGTAACGTTAGTTATTCAATTACTTGAGAAAAATTGTCCGACAGAAATGAAAATACATTTTGTTATTATTTTCTTGCTTCGCGGAAGGTCATACAAAATTTTTGCTCAAAATGGCGGACAGAATATACGACATCCCGTCGAATTTGTTAAAATTGGCGTCTTTCCTCTTTCCTGATTTGAATTCTAGTTGCCAATTGGTGTTCTTGGATAGTCACTCTATCTAAAGCAATAAAGTTTGTAATGAATTAATGCACAGAATTTAAATTTAGTGACCGTTAAGACGTGTGTTTGACAGAGGCTCCCCGCGCCCCATAATAGATAAAAGTTTTTTCTTTTCAAAAAATTCATCTAATAATCTGTAGGAAACTAATCCCAAAATATGAACATTCTATCTCAAGTATTTCTGGTACATTGACTGAATGGGTTAAGTTATTTTTAGAACACTTCATAAGGAAGAGGAGATGGGGCACCCATCGAGCTTTCGAAGAGGTAGATTTTAAGCGCCAATAGATAAGCAAAAATGCACCGGTCTAAAGCTCGTGGGGGACTTTTGTGTCAAAATGGCGATTTCGAAATAAAATCCCCCCGTTTAGATGCTCCCTTTAGAAAATGATTCGAAAATCACATTTCTTTCGAGATAGAGGAAAATAGTCTTCTGCAATGTTGTAGACGAGTAAATTTCCTGTAAGAATATGCTCATTATAAAACGTTTAAGTTTTCTCAGAGCTCGTGAAAAAATTAAATATGCGTTTTGACAAGTTTTGCCCCAGTTTCCCCTACATATAGAAAATTTAAGTAAATTTTTTTTATACATATAGGTCTGTATAACACCATTTTCTATGGTAGTAACCCAAGTTCACTACAATCCGTGCGCACACGAGAACCATCTTATGCAAATTAGGTCAAAACTAGAACGAAAATTAATTAAGTTCACCACCATTTTTTTTTTAATAAAAAACTAATGAAAATTTAAAAATATATATATTTTTTATATTCTATGCTGTTCTCTTTATTGAGAATAACACACTAGAAGTGAATTGTTATGCTCACATATCGTCAGTTGGATCAGCAATTGTCGTAACTTCCTCATCACCGCATCAGCAGTTCTTGTATAATATGTGTATTTCTATATTGTTAAAAAAAGTCCGATGAGATGTTGAGGAAGATACGATAGTTGCTGATCTAACTGATGATATAGTTTTTGAAGACAATCTCCAATAATTTACTTTCATACCCGTTTTATGTTAGTTTGAGCGCTGAAGTTGGATTTTATTGGCAGCAGGCTTCAAAAATTTGACTGAACTCATCGAATCTGCACACGACCCACACCACCCACTTTATGAAAGTTTCTTAATTAAATTTCACTGGGTGTATATCACACTAAAACGTTTCTACTATTTTCACATACATTGATGTGATCCGTGATCAGTAACATGATGTGTTGACAAACATTTTTTTTTAATTCTTTTACAAACATTTGTTCGTATATTCTTGTTTATCTGGCAAAACTTTACGAACCAAAGGCAAAATTTTACAAACATTTTTCTATTTTTATTTTGGTTGCTAAAACAAAAAAATACTCGTCACGTGATTATGTAACGTGCAGTGTTTGTGAAGAAAGTAGAAATTTTACGAACTTTTTGGTAAGATATTTACGAGCATTTTGAAAGTCCACACAAACACTTACAAACAATGTTACTAAATATTTTTTCCTGTGTAGTGCAAGCAAACTATATTATAATAAAAAAAATAAAATAAAAACAATAAAATGTCCAGAAAACAGTAGTGATGCTCTGTAAAATTGTTTTTCGGCATTACTTTTGTGTGCGAATTAAATTAAGACATCAGCAGATTGGTCAGTACTGCAGTAAAATTAGTTTACAATTAAATATTATTATCAGATGGAAAATCAAGAAATTATAAACCATTTTAATTTTTTACTTACCAAAATTGTATTAGGTGAGATTCTTAACAATCTCACCTACTATAATCCTAACAAAATTTCATGTCGTCCGATCGACCTCAAACTTGGCCAAAATGTGTTTCAGCACTTCCTGATCACGAATATATATGTGGCTATTTTACGTTCCCGGCCGGCCGGCCGGCCGCTCTTTGGAGCTTAATAGCTCCTAAACTAAAAGAGATATCGACTTGCGGTTTTCGGCAAAGGTTATATATCGGGTGAAAATTGCAACTTGGTGCATTGACCCCCCACCCCCCACCCCTCCTTCCGCCATTTTGAAGACCCCCCTTTTTTTGTTTTCTCAATAGCTCTGCCCCTATGGCATCGAGCGGGCTCAAATTTTAGTATGTTATAGCTGGGCCTTAGAGCTTTCCATAAATACCAAACTTAAGGTCCCCCGACCCCCCTGACCCGAGCTATAAGGGACCAAATAAATTTTCTTAAAATGGCCATAACTCCGGTTCTAATTGTCAGAATTTAAAAAGTGAGGGCTTTTTGGAAAGCTCTCGTGAAATGCCACTTCTCCTTCTAACATCGCAAGTTCATAAAACCACCGCTAGGGGCGCTATTATTAAAAAGAAAATTTTTAAATCTTATAAGTTAAATAACTCAAAAATTCCATTGTGCATCGGGCTGAAATTTTAGTATGTTGTAGCCGTTGATTATACCTATCAAACAAAAAAAACCTTAAGTCGATCTAAAGCCCCTGACCCGAGCTATAAGGGGCCAAAGTTCGAACATTGACCGGCCTCTATCTCCGGTTCTAACTAACATAGCGACCTAAATTTTACCTTTTTGGTTTCGTCTCGATGAGCACTTTCAGATGGAAGTTCAAAAAGTCACCACAGGTGGCGCTGTGATAGCGTCAAAATTCATCTAAATTCAAAGTCACTTTTCTCAAAAACGGCATTGTGCAAGTTAATGAAATTTTAGTATGTTGTAGTCCAGTCTAGGACGTTTCCAAAATGGTGCGTATGCGCGCTGTGGTTTCAATAGAACCGGAGATATGAGAGGTCAAAGTTCACAAAATTCAAAAAATCATATCTCCGGTTCTATGTGACCGATTTTGATGAATGAGGGCTTAAACGAAAGATCTCACCAAATGCTACAACTTTCTAGAACATTTGAACTTTGTGGGACCAACACCAGGGGCGCCACAGTCGAAAAACCAATTTCAATATCACATAACCTCAATTATCTCGACTGTCGCTGAACCGATTATGATGATTACTTCGACATAATTGTAGAGCACATTTGTCTCTACATTTCGTCCATACATCATTTTCCGCTCAGACTACGCTATCACTCCGATTTTGCCGTTTAAGTGTGAAAAAAATGATTTTTCCAATAATAACGCTTTGAAATCACTCAGATGCCAATTTGATTGCCTCTACTCCACCAAGACACTTAAAATAGGGGTTAAATGGAAAGTCCCGCAAAATACAACAATTCTTTGATATAGTTGAAGTTCAACAAATGACTACTTGGGGCACTCTGGATGAAAAAACGAGTTAAGAAACAAAAAACCTCGCTTATCTTGGCTTCTGAGTAATCGATTAGATCAAGTTCTACGGCCAAATTATAGAGTACATTCTGGTCTACATTTCACCCATATATCACTTTTCTGCCAGTTCATCCAAATCCTTGATATTTTAGTTTAAATACAAAATTTGTATAATTTCACGAATTTGATTCAAGATAACTGAATGGCGACTCACAATTTCAGCTCTAAATCGAATTTGCATGCACTCCGAGTTAGTTCACGTTAAGAATCTCACCTACATAAGCCGGTTAGGATTATCTGTCCTTTTTCTACTGTCCAAATTTCTTTATATAATGAACTAAAATGTTTTTCTCTTGAATTTAACTGAATTATACCAGTTTATCATTTCAAAAATATTTATAAATATATAGAAGCAAAACAATTCAATTTTCATAATTACAAATTTTTTAAAGCTTATGTGAAAACAAACTTAAAAATTTTCTTGAAATATTTCCTTTGGATGAATAGAATTGTGGCATTAGTTATGACATGACCTTTCTATACTTATGACCTCATTGGGGTTTTTTTCACAAGATGATTTCGAAAAAAAATCGCGATGAGCAATCATAATAGAGCAAATATTCTTAACTTTTTATTTTAAATTATAATTGAGGAACTCAGAGCAAAAAAAACGCTAATTTAATAGATACGACTTAGAGTTGTTTTGCTCTGAGCGCCTCGATTATTTTATTTTAAATTTAAATTATATATAAATTTGCCAAACAATACGGCAAATGATTGAAACTGATTTTAAACAAGGTTGATGGCTAAAAATTAACACCAGAAACAAATAATGCATAAGCTTCGATTACTAAAGAAAACAAATAGAAATTACAGATTTTAAGACAATTTTTTTTTCATAAATGTTTTAGACCATCCCTGTCAAAGGAATACACTCAGTCCCGGCATTAAGTCGTTCGGGATTATGCACCTGACGGAATTATGCACATATGTACAATTATGCAAGTTTGCCTACCCTTGGGAGTCAATTTATAAACTCATTTTTGAAATACGCCTGAATGTATACTATTTTGCGACGCGGAACATTTGAAAACATTTTGCTACTTTTTCAGAATAAAACTTTAATTTCTTTTATTAAGGTATTTTTTTTTTTAAATATTCTAACCATTTATTGAAGAACTCTGGCCAAAAAGTACTGTTTGTTAATGCCTTTCTATTAAACAATTGAATCTTTTTGTTTGAACTACTTTTACTCCGCACGAAATTCGTTCTACGGCCGATTTATTCAAAAGAAAGCCCCTGCGGTTATGCGGGTTATGCAATTTTTCTCGATGCATAATGCCATTTCGCGCGTTTTTTTCGGTCCCGAAAATGTGCATAATCCCGGGACTGAGTGTAGAAAAAATCACGAAAGATTTGACTGTCTCATCTTAAGAGTATGCGTCGTCCTCCTGTATTTCAATTTTTTATAATATTTTTTTTTTGTTTTATATTGATTAAATTTTATAAAATATTAATTATTTTTTTAAAGCCGTTTTTGTAAGTTTAAGAGCCTGTGGGTTTTCAAATTTAGTTTATTGAATAAAATTTGAGAAATCCCCAAATCCATATAGGGGAGACCGGGACAGTTAGCTAGCAAATGAAATTTTTCTTCGCCTAAATTTGTGAAAAATATGTTTGAATGAGACTGATACATATTTTAATGAATCGGAAGAGAGTAAATTATAACACCACACTGCACAGTGGGGCCACTCCATACAAATTGCGGCCAAAACCCTAACTCTGAGGTAAGAAAGTCATATATAGGTAATTTGGGGTCCCTGAATTCATTTTTGTCCATAAAAATAAAAAAAATCATAGGGGAAAGGGGGGTAACACGTACACAGGGCGCACGAACACCAACAAATCATATTTAGTAAGACAAACGGTTAGAGATAGGGACTTGGAATTTTTGAAGGACTCCCCATAAGGCGACCCAAGGACTGTTATGATACCTTCGATTTTCCCCCCACCTCTCCCCTTTCCCTCCAAAAACCATGTATTTTTGTGATTGCTCGAAAACGTGTGGTACGATTTTTTTTTTAAATTTTTGGATATGTTGCAGTCAAAACACGGTATAGACTTTCAAGAAATCTCCTCTATTTCCTCCTCTTACAACGTTTCGGAGATGGGTTTTGACTGCAACATTCATTGATAGACCGAAAAAATCCATTTTTGGATATGTTTTAGAGATTACCCAGGCGGACATTTTGCCGTTAAACGACAATACCGTTGAGTCATTCCCAAAAACGGTTTTTCAAGGTCAAAGGGTAAAAAGACCTTAGAGAGCGTATTTTTCAACCGAATGGTATCATGTTTGAGCTTGTTGGAAAGGCGTTGGAATTCTTGACAAGCCTGAACCGACTCCAATCGGTTATGCACGAGTAATAAACCGATTCATAACCGATAAGTAATTTTGGTCCAAAAATCAATTCTATTACTCTTAAACTATATTTTGAGAGATCTTTTGAGTGATTTATGAATCGGTTCATTACCGGTTCATAACCGATTAAAACCGCTTCAGACTTGGTAGAAATGCCAAAACCTTTCTGACGAGTCCAAACATGATACCATGCGGTAAAGAAATACGCTCTCTAGGGCTCTTTTAAACTTCTATACTTTGAAAAACCGTTATTAGAAGTAATTCTTATGCACATATATAATCCTAAAATATTCTCTAAAACATACTAATCTTAAACAATCTCTAAAGCATACCCAAAAATGAAAAAAAATCGCAAAAAACAGAAATTCGAGAAATCCCAAAAAAAACATGGTTTTGGCGGTTAAAAGGGCGGGAGTGGGTGAGGGGCATGTTAACGATTCTTGAGTCGAATTATGGGGGTACTCCTAAGGTATCAAGTCTCTATCTTTAATCCCTTTGCTCCTAGGTACTAAAAAGCCTCATTCTGGGTGTGCATAGTCTCAGAAAATTGCTTCGGAAGGGTCCCCGGGCAACTTTGGGCAAAATGAGGTTAGTATTTCCTGAAAGTAGATTAAATTTGAAGGAAAAAAATGCTTTTCAGAATAGAGGCAAGTAGCGGCTTCATAAGTAGAACCTTTGATGAAACTTAAGAATTTGAAATTTATTTCAAATAATACGCATTATATGCATCGAGGTCCTGGTAAATCCTTATGAGGACAATTTTAAATGGTCAATTTGCATTCAGTGATATGTCTTCTGAATAAATATGGCATAATTTCTTTAGAAAAGTACACTTGGCTATATCAATTAGAGTCCATGAAAACGTCGCTAAAAAGCCAAAAATGACGAAAAAATTTATAAAAAGGTGACTTTAAGAATCTCCATAGGCTACAATTTTGGACCGATCTTAATGAAAATTTCGGAAAATGTTCTTCATTTATCGCTAAATGAAATAAACATAATTTTGGTTCGATTAAAAATGGTTGAAAAAATAGGTTTTGGCCGTCTTGGCCTCACTGTGCACTAGGGCGTTTCAACTAGGAAAAAAATTTTTTGACACTATTCTCACGGTGCTGTATTTGATGAGACAAGAAAGTTTTTCATCTACGACCATATGATCAGACGCTGTTTAGAGGTGGCTGAACGACCCTCTCTGTAGTGTAAAATCCGGTAAAATCAGAAATTTGTTCTACAGAAAGGGTCGTTCAGCCACCTCTAAACAGCGTCTGATCATATGGTCGTAGAAGAAAAACTTTCTTGTCTCATCAAATACAGCACCGTGAGAATAGTGCCAAAAAAAAATTTTCCTAGTTGAAACGCCCTACTGTGCACTGTCCAATTTCCCCCCTGATTATAACTGCCCCGGTCGCCCCTATGTACTTTTTGATTAGAGTCTCAAAATGACCTGCGAATTTCTTGTATATTCTTTATGAAAACTTTTTTATCGAAAATAATATCGAATTTTGTAGATTTTATTATTTCGATATATTCAAGCTATTCAAGCAATTTTAGTCTAGGTTTATGTTTTTTTAAATTTTACTCTTCAATTAGTTAATTTTGTCTTTTATCTGATCCACATTCCTTTCTCTTTTTATACCCAAAACAGGGATTATCTGATGAAAATCATGCTGTTGTTCGTCAAGCTCTCGCTGCAACAGACAATATTCTCCCCTACTGGCTTTTGTGTGGTCTCCATAATACCCCGAATGCCACAATCCACGAAATCATTTCAGTGAATCGTTATTTAGGAAGTTTGTTGGACATTAATGAGATTAAATACTGGACAGTACAGTGCAAGTACAGTGAAGTGTTGGCCAATTTGGATTTTCGTGCATTACACAAATTACTGGGCCATGATGTTGCTGCTGAATTTGAGACAATATGCCTTGAGCACATAATCTCGATGCTAGGCGATGAGGATGGTCGAATAAGGAATGCTGCCGCCAAGTCTCTCTCACAGTATGTACTAAAACAGAGTCCCAGGAGAACTTCCAATGAACCTATAAATAGTATGAGAAAAGATATTTGTAGTAGAATTCTGCAAGAACTGCCACCTGAACTGAATACCATTGAATTGGGAGGAAATGGTGAAATTGATCCAATTCTCGTGAAGGTTCTCTACATTCTGAGCAATAAATTGATCAGTACTAGTCATAGAGAGTCAATTGTGGGTGTATTGAGTGCAATCAAAGAGCTTTCGTGTAACTTTAAACCGGGCAATTACTACAGTGCGTGGAATGAATTCAACTTTCTGGGTGTTGTGATTAAATATATTCAAGAAAACCCAATCACAATTTACGACTTAACGGCTCACAGTGATGCTTTAGAACTATGTACATCACTATTGGCCGCAAAAGCTCTCCATGGTGACACGGACGATGTCACAGAAGCCCTGTTAATCCACTTATTGAAATTGATTAATGTCTATCATCACATATTTACTGCTACAAAGGTGATTACATTGCCCAAAGGGCAAAAGAGTGACATTTTTCTCAGTGGTAAGGATATCATGAAATTGAATAATTTGGGATATTTTGGGAATGATTTTGTATATGTAAAATTATACAAAATGCTTAAGATGGCATTTGACTCCAGGAAAATCACAATTGATCGGGAGGTGAGTGGGAAAATGATGATTTTACTTGGTAGTTGTCTCAAAGCGCTCACTCTTGTATTTGATATCAAACCAATGGTATCCATAAGTCAATCGACATCCACCATTGAAGAAATTCTCACGTATCTGATGAGCTGTGTAAATTATCAGCCCAAGTGGTGTGTGCTGTGCACAAAGCATATGCTAAGGCATTTCTTTGATAGAAATTTTGTGACACGTCGCAATGAATTTCGCCAAGTTATGTACACCTGCAGCACTATGATGGATATTCGAGATGTAGAAAATATTCTCACGTGTGTTAAAGAGTTCACTGGCATGGAGAAAAAAACACTTCCCTATGAAGATGTTGGGCACCATTTGAAGATTTTCGAACCAATGGTCATTCACAGTCTAAGACTATTTATGAAAGCCAATTCATCTCTACAATCCATCATTCTAGAACTGCTGTGTCAATTGCTTGACTTTAAAGTCAATTATTATCTATTGGATGCGAATAATGTGTTTATTGAATATATCCTGAGGCACCTGGAGATCATTGAGACGGGCTGCGTGAGAAAGTGTGAAATGGTCATTTGCAGCATCTTCAGATTTCTCTTTCATTTGTGCAAGCAGTCCAAGGAAAAGAAAATTATTACAATCCCAAAGATAATTAATATTACGGATAATTTGCTGGCCAATAGTAATATAAGGATTTGTAGTATTCGTGCTCTTGTAGAATTGGGCCATGAATTGTTCTTCAATTGTGCACCGAGTCCACCAAATCAGGGTGGTAAGGGTGAATGGAATACGGAGAGGGAGGTGGTGTTCACGATGATGCTAAAATTTCTCGATTACGCACAAGTCCAGCGTGCTGTAGCATTAATTGTACTGTCACAGAGAAATATGGATATGTCCTATGAAATAGATGCCTTTTCTTATCTCATGACACTATTCAGGGATGAAAAATTCACAATTGATTGTGAGGAAAAGTTCAATGGTGTGACTTTAATGTTTCATGCCCTGCAGCGAGCACCGCCGTCAGTGAATGAGGAAAAATTGGCGGAATTTCTCAGGATCTTCCTCGAGGCGTGCACATCACCTGGAATCCATTACAACAAGTTGACAAGAGTTCACCTCCTTTTCTCTCATGTTATTTTGAGTGTGGACGAAGTTTGTTTGATAAATTGCATAAAAGTGCATTTAGTCAAGATGAAGTTAGTTGGGATGGAAAAAGACAGCAGGACGAAAGTGGAAGATGAAGATGGTTGGGTGTTAGATTATTTTGCTGAAATTGTGTCGAGAGTTGTTGGAGACAGTGTAAATTTTCTGATTCCCTGGAGTGATTCCACTTATTCAGCTCTTCTGGATATGTTCTTGGGAAAATTGTGTCAACTGACGAACTTTAATACACTCACCACGGTGCTCTTGGCAAAATTTGTTCAGGGTGACTTTATACAACTTTTTTATGCCATACGAACAATTTGTCCTAAACTGTTTATTGGTTTTATGGATGTGATGATACATCTCAATCATGAGATGTATGCCATTATTGAGACACTGTGTCGTTTGGGCAATAGCTTGTGTGATAGACAACTTAGGAGGCAATTGTGTATAAGGATAACAGAGAAATACCATCAGCCGACCGATTGGCAGCCAAATACCGTACAGTTACTTCTTCAATCAGATCTCCCTGCATTCCTGCGAGACCACCACAAATTCCTCTGTCGATTGTGCAACAGCGAGATGCATGCCAATGGGATTTTAGCTCTCGTTGCTGTTTGTCACACGGAATTCCACTCTATTGCTATTGACAATGAAATATTAAAATTGATCGATAAATCACACCATTCCACAATGGTGCTCTGCTTGCGGATGCTACTTGGAAAATTTTTGGCTCACCCAAGCAAATCAGTGCAACAGCGTGCACTTGCGATAACTGTCGACAAACTGGACATGCTCAGAGCCAATGCAACCACTGAGATGTACCACAATTTGCCACTTAATGAACTTAGTGCTATCGTTGATGATTGTAGGCGAGAGAATTTGCCCAAACGCTTTCCCACACTCTTCCATGATCTCCAGGGGATCCTCCACAGTGTTATTGATGACAGGCAGGTGGTACCTACTACATCGACAGTTGGAGATGTCCTGAGAACCAATGTGGATGAACAGTGGTATAGTCAACAGATATTGCACCACATGCGTGTTGGATATAATAGAGCGGGACTTGTGGCAAAATTGCTGATGGAGATAAAATCTGAAATGCGTCTATCCTCATTGATTACAGCACGGGAATTTTCCAGTAATTTTCTAAGTGCCTGTCTCAGGGTAGCATTTGATACCATGCAACGAGCATTTCAGATGGACTGTGTACAACATAGTCCACATATGACTTACCTCAAAGTGCCGCCACTCCTTAAGTTCATTCAGCGTCGTCTTGAAATGGACCTGATGAAATTGACTGATGATTTTGGGGGCGATGAAATGGCACATGATCAAAGCTTTCGTGTATGCCTTGAGGCAGCGACATGCTTCATTGAAAATGTATCAGAGACGGAACGTATTTGTCTTATATATGTCGATGGCAGACAAGTGGAGAAGTATATTGGGGAAAATCTGTTGCGTCCTCCACTATGTGCGGTACTCCTTAGTTTCGCCACACGTCCTGTCTTAACCACATTGAACCACATGAGACATCACCATGGCCTCTTATCTGCCCATGTGGACTTCACTGGGGTAGAAAAATGCTTGAAGTATATTAAAGTTGTCCTACACCACCCACGAATATGGCAAGAATTTGATTCAATTGACAAATACCATGAAGAACTGAGGGCAATTATTGAGTTAATCCGCATATTTTTAACTGACATACTGCAGAGTACAAAGTTTCTCCGTCACCATTCTGATCCGGACATATTTTTCAGCGTGGGTGAAGATGAGCGTACTAATGGGATTAGAAGGATGTATATGGATGCCATTTTTGTGGCACGATTTATTGAAGAGGAGAGGGATATTGTCAATTGTTGCATGATTGCTAAACGAGGTAGGGTTGTCAATACTCTACGAGTGCTGTCTGAAATAGCTACCGCGATTCTTCGAGTGGGTGCCCTCTATCCCATAGCGATGACCCCTTTTATTTTACTCCATGACATGGGTCCCCTAGCTGTCGAGTATCCACCGAAACGATGTCCAATTCCATCAATTCCGATCGAACAACTCAATGATTCTGAACTTCTGCCAAAATTTATATCGAGGTAATACCCCATGTATATATCTTTTTTTTTTATCTATTATTTATTGTTTAGGGTCACTCTTTCCCTATATATCTCTAAAATAATACTCTTTATTTTTTCTCCCTTCTCCATTTAGACTCAATTTAATTGGATTTTCCACAAGACAACAATTTGAGGAGATTTTCATGTCACTCCTCGTGCTCCTCAATAGCGTCGCTGATCCTCAGCTTGTTGGTAATTATATCTTACAATACTTTAATATTCATTTCAGAACAAATGTTTTTTTTCTCCTCATATTTTAAACTAGAGTTTTTGTTTCGACAAGGACAAGCACTTTCACTTTAATTCAATTTTATTAAATGACATAATTAAATATTTGTGCAAAAACTCTGAAAAATTATGATGCTCCCGGACATTTGCTACTTCAATTTGATAAATCAGATTTATTGCGAAATTTACTCTATATCGCTCCTTGGAAATTACAAGGGGCCAACTCACTTTTTGGCGATTTTGAGGTTTTAATTCACTCAGACAGAGAATTTAATAAAATTTCAGATGATATGCGTCAATAAATTTCTTTATTACAAAAGTTTTTTTCAAAATTTTACTCTTTATGATTGCTTGCGCGGTTTTGTTTGAAGTCAAGGGGCACAAAATAGATTTATCGTTCAAATTTTTGTAAAACAAGGGACTACCTCAAGCAAGTTGATCCCGTGTCATTCTAATTTCATGAAAATTTGCGCATCATTTAGAATGACAAAGAGCTAACTCACAAAAAACACATATTTTGAAAGGTAAAAATATGTATGTTTCGATGTTTATAATAATGCTCATACAAATAGAAAAGAATTAAATTGTTTTTATTAACATATTTAATTAAGATAATTATTTAAACAAAGTTGAATCTTTCATGCTGTCTCCTGAAAAATGTCTCAGATTGAGTTGGCCCCTTGTAATTTCCAAGGAGCGATATAGTCATTCGAGAAGAGATGGAACACCTTTTTTATATTCAATATTGCGAATACGTTTTGACTGCGAGACAAAGACGAATCTTATTGGTTTATCATTTGAAGACTCTAAATTTAAGATATCAATATTAGAAATGCCTAGATGAAAATAGTCACTTCGAAAAACAGCATTTAAAAAAAGTTCCATTTTGAGGCACTCAAAAAAAGTTAGATGGAACACCCCTAATTTTAGCAAAATATTTCTAGTTTATTTTATTAATTTAGAATTATTTTATTATTTAGAATTAGTTTATTTTATTAATTTAGAATAGGAGGGAAGTGATTTTAGACATGAACACTATTTCATTGAATTTATTGGAGTTTATTATATTTTTTCAGTATAAATGATTTATTTAGTGGAATATGTGGCTCATATACTTCGATGGCAATTTCGCTGAGTGTATCAAGTCAGTTTGACCAGAAATTTAAGGAAAATAATTTTTAAGATTTACTTGAAAAGTTTTTGAAGAACATTGACCAAAATTCACACCGGAAGTGTTGCCTAAACTATTAAGTTCCATCTCTCCTAAATCCCCAAATACACGTATTCTTATGGCGAAATAAAATTTTTTGGCCATTTTTCAGTCATTCAAAAAATTCAATTTCAATTTTCTCGTACAATTTTAAAGGTAGAAAGCTGTAACTTGGGGTTTTTCATTAAAATGTTGAAGGGCACAAATAGACCAAATGAGGTGGAGATCGTGCATAGGCAGGAGACGAAGTGGTCCATCTCTCCCACTGTTCCAACTCTCCTCGAATGACTATACTAGGAGCTTGATACAATTCAACGATTGTTAATTTAGCATTAAAAGACAATTTTATTTTTTTCTGATAAAAACAAAAAGAAGTTCAAGCTCAAAAGAATTATGACAAAGTGAAAAATATTTGGCAGCATACTCGAACTGATTATGATCAACGCATAATAACTTTTGTTTGTAAACATGTTTTCAAAGTTTCCTGTAAGAGAGAACGAGATGACTAGATCTCTGTTTCATTCACTCTCATTGAAATGTCAAAAACATATTTACAAAACAAAATTTATTGTGCGTTGGGCATTATAATGCCTAGCGCACAATAACGTTTGTTTGTAAATATGTTTTCAAAATTTTCTATGAGAGTGAGCGAGATGACTAGATCTAGATCTCACTCATTCTCATTGAAATGTCAATAACATGTTTACAAAACAAAAGTTATTGTGCGTTGGGCATAATATAGCTAGCACAAAAAAAACATCTGGAGATATTGTTTTTTTTTTGTATTGGATGTCACCGAAAACCGGAAGTTGTTATGTTATACCATTTAAGCTCCAGTAGGGGAATTCTGTAGCAGTAACGATATGTCAGATGACATATTTTCATGGTAAGTTTTAGAGTAGGACAACATTAAAGTCGAGTGACCATTTAATGGCCATTGTAGGTACTTCTGTGAAGTTCCAAGTAACTGATATTAGTCGGATTTTTAATTTATTATACCGAATTTACAGAATTCCCCTGTAGGACGACGACAGATTTAAAAAAAAGTCGATTATATAACTACATCCTCTTTGAGTTCCAATAGTAAAAATTACATTATCCTCTGGACGAATATGAGAAACCAGAGCTGAATTTGTCAGAGGTAGAATTACGCAATGTATAACATGCACTTTCTTAATTTCGGCCGTTGAGGTTCAAAGTCATGATCACTGAGACTGTCGGGTTCCCCATGTACTAAATTTCGGACTCCGAAAGTCTATGTTTTGTGCTATATTGTGTATCTGTGTGTGTGTTCTTTCCCACCGTCACAGGGAGAGAGGTAATTGTACTGACCCTAGTGGGGGCAGTCGGGGACAGAGCTTGATAGTGAGTGGATGTTTTAAGTTTTTTCCTCCCGTCAGGAGGGCGAAGGTGAAATGTCAGTGGGGTGCTGAGGAGGCTCCTTGCGGTCCAGGAGAACTTTGTCTTGCTGATGGCGCCCACCGTTTCTTTCCCACGGAGGGAGGGAGACGTTTCTTTACCGGTTCAGCGGACAACGAAGTCCAGAAGACCCGAGAAGAAAATCCATCTACCGGTCGGAGGGGTTTTATAATGGGAGGCTCCAGGCTCGCCTCCGGACATCTTCACCGAAAGATCATCGGGTTATAGACTTCAATGTTGCGTCAGTGGAGAGAATGGGGATCAGCGGAGTTATCATTCTCCCGTCTTCCGGCTCCTTGAATCTCCAGGCTCATACAGAGGAGAGACCCTACGCTTATGCCATCGGATATCATCGAGGATTCCGGATCAACAAAACCTTGAGTATCATTTACCCCATTAC
Organism: Phlebotomus papatasi; assembly: GCF_024763615.1. Taxonomy (NCBI): domain Eukaryota; kingdom Metazoa; phylum Arthropoda; class Insecta; order Diptera; family Psychodidae; genus Phlebotomus; species Phlebotomus papatasi. The sequence continues at coordinate 47,072,144 of NC_077222.1, read as the reverse complement.
TTGTCAACTCCTTTTATATATTGTAACTTTGAATTAAAGTATTAACATTTATATGGGCCATAGATCGATAGTTTTCCCTAAGTGATATTTAATTTGAATCGGAAGGTTTTAATGGGGTCTAATGTAATAAAGAACAAAGTGAACATAGGATCTAAGTATTGTCATTCTTTCGGTCCTTTCGGTGGTGCATTGGAGATAATCGGGTAGATGGGACTGTGAAGGAAAGGAGTGAGTAAATGATTCTGCCCATAATTTCTAGAGCCGATTAGGAGAATTCAACATCGGTGAAACGGGATAAATAAGCAATTTTTTCTTATAAATCTAAAACACTCTTTACACTTGGCGCCCAACTCGCGGCTTTTTGACCCAATTTGAGTTAACATAACCTGTTTAAGAGTCTCATTTCAAATTTGCTTTCCCTACGAAGGAATTCTTTTTTCTTTTTCATGGTTTTCTTTTTTGTGAAGTGGGAAGAGGGTCTGTGTCGTGATCTTGATTATCATTTTGAATTTTTAATTTTGATGCATTTATGGGATCATTCTTTGGGACGAATGAGAGGACTAATGGTTTATCTTGAATGAAGCATATCTTCTCCCCAGGGATGTCCTGAGGTATTCAATTCACTTTTTTTGTTTTAATCGATTTCCTAATTTCTTCTAACCTTTAGTTTTTTTTAATTTTGTATCGAAGGATTTCTTTGGGACGAATGGGAGGAATAATATTTGATCCAGTATTAGGTATTTCTTCTCCCCAGAGATACCTTTCATAAGTGATTTACCTCTTTAAATGCTTTGAATCCATTTTTCAATATTTATCGGGAATTCTTCTGGGACGAATGAGGAGGGTTAATGTTTAGTTTTACATGGACATTCCTTCTCCCCTAAAGACTCCCGGGATTAATATAATTATTTTTTTTCATCTTAAAATTTTTCTTCATCGTTAAATCCGACATAATCTTGAAAGGAAAATCTGTGACTTTGGCGAGTCTCATAAATCTGCATGCTGCGGTATTGTATGCTAGCTCAATTTTCTGGCCCATATAGTATTGGGTATGATATTGATTTGCCTTGATCTAATTGATCACCTTAATTGGGAAATGGGGTGGCATATATGGGAAACATCCTGTGCGGGAATGGTATTTCTATTGCATATTTTGTAATTCGGGCGCAGGGGGTTATATCGAAAATATTTTTCGAATTGGAGATTGATTCAAGCGGATCTGTATCTAATAATTTTGTACGTTTTGTTTTGTTCTGGTGAGTGTATGTGCTTGTGGATCCTGTGTGATCCTGTGCTGTGTACATCCTTGAAGAGGGCGGAAGAAAAGTGATCAAATTTCACCAAATCATTTTTAGCATTTGGCACGCGCCACAGATTTCACTCTTATCATTTCAGTGGGTACCGTTACGATAATCTGATTACCCATTGAACTCATTTCATCTTTGTCTCTGGATAATCCAAGAGTATGGAATTTTATATTTCTATACAAATGTATCAACATACAGCTAGGGTAATTGATTTCCTATTGAATTTGATGTTTCGGGTGCTTTTCTGCAATTATCTTGGATCACAATTTGCCCTGGATAAAGGCTCTTTTCATCACATATTTGTGCTTTGTCTTGTTCCCAAATCTGGTGAACTTTGAAAATCCATTCTAATCCTATTATTTTCTCTGATATTGTTGGACTTTGGTTAGTCTCTGGCCGTGATAACCATGAGTAATTTTCTTGGGCTATACCCATGTCTCGTCCTCGATAGGTTCTCTCCCATTTGGAGGCTCCTTAAAAGAGGACGTAATATTTTCATGGATCCTAATGTTGCTGAGGCGTTTACTTTTGTTTCGGAATATACTCTGGGAATCTAATGAGGGGATAATACACTTATATGCCCTGGATGGAAGAATTTAGGAACATATGAACCCAAGGTTCAATCCAAACCTTTTCTACATGTTAAAGTGAGTACTTATGTTGTTTGTAATTAGGAGAACTCAATCCTTATACTGAAAGTAATTACAGTCTTTGAATATAAATCGGTCATTTACGTGTCTAGGATTACGGAGATGATTCTTTCGGATTGGGATGTCTCGGTGCTGTTCTTTCGGGGAGTGCGGGTCATTGGGCCATAAGGATGTAAAACCAGATTTTTTTTTATTTTTTCCCTTATTTTCGGTCATCTTTTCATTCTTCGGGTTTTCCTCTTCTATACCTCGGACATTTTCTATTAGGAATTTTGGCGTTCGCCTTTCGAGGTACCCTAAAATATTCTTCTTCTTTTCGGCCTTTTTATCTCTGGTACAGCTTCGTGTGGGGGCTTTGACGTTGGCCTCTGAAAGGGCTCAGAACACAATTAACTCGGTCTTGTGGCTCCTTGGACAGCTTCTTTCAGAAGCATTGGCATTTGCCTTTCAGGGTGCCCAAGTACCTTTCTTTTCGGTCATTCGGTTCCTTGGACAGCTTCTCTGGAGGCTTTGGCTTGAGCCATTCAAGGATGTTTTTCGGTTCTCGGTGATATCTTCGGATATCTCTTTTCGGAAAATCACCCCTGTGGTTGCGCGTGTGGCTACTTGGGTGTTCTCGGATAATTTTTCGGAATTTCGGTCGGAGTCGGTCATAATTGCCCAAAGGTTTCAGATCCTGTTTCAGAGCCTATAATTATTCCGGAAGGGAGGTGCTCTTGGGGAGGACTGGGATTCTGGCTGTTACGTTCGGTTCTATTTGACGAGGGACATGTCGGTTACTCCTGATAATGATTCATTCCTTTATTTATTTAAGTTTCATGCCGGTCTTTTTCTTAATTTTCTTATTTCTTTTCCCCGGAATACAAACGGTGTAAGCCTCGGAATCCGGAATAGGTTTTTCATTGCAATTCTGGCGTTAGTTGATTCATGTTCCTTGCCGTTGACCGTGACATTTTTATTGATATGCCGGTCGGATGTCAGAGTTTTCCGATGTTTGGAATTGAGAAGAGTTTTCCATGCCTCCCGGGTGGCGAACGCTGGATTGGTTCCGAGAACTGCATACAGTACCCCGGTGAATCGGTGTCCATTCCGATGCACGAGGGGGTCAATGTAGCTCCAATAACATTGCCAAATCGGTTATTCCATTCTTCGTCCTCTGGTCTGATGCTCGGGGGGGATGGTGGTCTGACCCCTGACATGTATTCCGGCCATTGCCTTTCTTAAGGCAACCTTCGAGAAGAACTTGCACCGCCCTCACGAGATGCCGACTCAAAGAAAACTACGGAACACCTAAATCAATAACAACTAAAGAATCACCGCTCAGCAAACGTCTTAAATGGAAGACATCTGAAGAAAGCCTCGTTATAAATAACCAGTGCGAGATAGATGCAGTCAAACAACTCTAGCCATATACCGACTGTGAGGTGTGTTTCAAGGACATCTTGATAATCGGAACAATCCGCTTGTTGATGTGGCGGCCGATAGTGGTGCAGATACAAGAGGATCTCCATGTACGTCAAAACAATCGCAGCAATTACTCAGTAAGAGACCAACAGCAGTTACACGGATTGGTCTGAGTTATGTTATCGGATTCCGGAGCTTCCTGAAGCCAATCACGCTATAGGAGCATAAGCCAAAAGCTCTTTAGCCCAAGGTTAAGTTTACCGGATGATTCGCTGCTCATGGAGACAGACCGGACAGAGACCCGACAAAGTGAGAGGAGAGAGGGTCCCGTGGGTGGAGCATGGAGGGGAGGGGATGCCTTTTTTCCGAGTGGACGGCTGAGTCGGGAAATGGATTAGCAGTCCCTCTAGTGTTTGCCCTGTTTGCATTTTTTTTCTGATCCCCTCTGCATTACGGATTGCATCCTTGGTCGGGAGACTTATGGAAGTTGAGTAGGGGTTCAGTGGGGTCCGAGGGGGGAGGTTTGGAGACTCGTAATTTTATTTGTTAAATCCATTTATGGCAAGGTTCTGGTGAGTCACCCTGTCTTATTTTCTTTCCTCATTATCACCTGGACTACGGAATGTTCGGAGGGTTTCGTGGGGAGATGTGAGGCAGGTATTAAAACGGTTGGACTTGTAAATGGAGTTTGGCCTTCACGATTTTGAGCATCCGGTGAATTTTTATGTTCACTCAAAACGGAATTCATTTCGGGGATTCGGTGAGTGGCTGCAGAGATTTTTTTTTGCTATCCTGCTTGAGGATCTTCTGAGAGATATTCTGAATTTTTCTATTGGACGGGAAAGCGGGGGGGAATCTTCTTGGCTATTGAATCATTCAATTCCATTGGTATTCTTATTCCTTATTTTGTTTTTCCTTTTAAAGTAACTGCTGAAATATGAACCCGGAACCTACTTTTCTCATTCATTATAAAATTTAATCTGGTATTCCTTTGGTATTGTAATCATCTGGCTACCAACTGACTATCTCCCTGATTTAATCTTGAAGTCTTGAACTAAAGTAACTTTCCATCTTCCTTTTTTTTAAGGAATCAGCCTCAAATATTCCCTTATTTCAATTAATTTTTCACTTGACTTTCACTCCGGCCCAACTAAGAGAATTTTTTTCTTTTTTTGTTTTCTTTTTTTTTCACGAAAGGGGAGATATAACATGCACTTTCTTAATTTCGGCCGTTGAGGTTCAAAGTCATGATCACTGAGACTGTCGGGTTCCCCATGTACTAAATTTCGGACTCCGAAAGTCTATGTTTTGTGCTATATTGTGTATCTGTGTGTGTGTTCTTTCCCACCGTCACAGGGAGAGAGGTAATTGTACTGACCCTAGTGGGGGCAGTCGGGGACAGAGCTTGATAGTGAGTGGATGTTTTAAGTTTTTTCCTCCCGTCAGGAGGGCGAAGGTGAAATGTCAGTGGGGTGCTGAGGAGGCTCCTTGCGGTCCAGGAGAACTTTGTCTTGCTGATGGCGCCCACCGTTTCTTTCCCACGGAGGGAGGGAGACGTTTCTTTACCGGTTCAGCGGACAACGAAGTCCAGAAGACCCGAGAAGAAAATCCATCTACCGGTCGGAGGGGTTTTATAATGGGAGGCTCCAGGCTCGCCTCCGGACATCTTCACCGAAAGATCATCGGGTTATAGACTTCAATGTTGCGTCAGTGGAGAGAATGGGGATCAGCGGAGTTATCATTCTCCCGTCTTCCGGCTCCTTGAATCTCCAGGCTCATACAGAGGAGAGACCCTACGCTTATGCCATCGGATATCATCGAGGATTCCGGATCAACAAAACCTTGAGTATCATTTACCCCATTACTTGTCAACTCCTTTTATATATTGTAACTTTGAATTAAAGTATTAACATTTATATGGGCCATAGATCGATAGTTTTCCCTAAGTGATATTTAATTTGAATCGGAAGGTTTTAATGGGGTCTAATGTAATAAAGAACAAAGTGAACATAGGATCTAAGTATTGTCATTCTTTCGGTCCTTTCGGTGGTGCATTGGAGATAATCGGGTAGATGGGACTGTGAAGGAAAGGAGTGAGTAAATGATTCTGCCCATAATTTCTAGAGCCGATTAGGAGAATTCAACATCGGTGAAACGGGATAAATAAGCAATTTTTTCTTATAAATCTAAAACACTCTTTACAAATGGTTATAGAATTCCTTAGAAAGAATATTAAGCGAACTTCTATTTACATATATTCAGTGTAATTAATTCCCTACCCATTATTGAAATATTTATTAATATTTACTAGTTGAGTGTGTTTTTCACAAATTTACAGACTACCTTATCAGTTTATCATTATTAATTTTAATTTATCAAATCGAAAGACGACTTAACGTTTGTAATCAAAATAATTATCAGATTACATTTCCACCATTTTCTGACTAATCCGTCTCTTGACTTAAGCCGAGTGGGTAAGTGATGGGAATTTAGTAAAATTATTTTTTTAATATAATTACGTTGTGCTGTCTCTCGGCTTAAATCGTAAGTGTGTTGTCTAGGACACTACCTTTCTGTTTACACCGTATTATAATTCCAAGCTATTACAGTATGCAATAATTATATGAATGATCTATGCTTTCTTTTCACGTCTGTATAAACCCATTCAGCGCTACAATTTTTTCTACATAAATTATAGATAGACAATAAACGTGCTTAAAAATTATAATATGCTTATAGCTAGACAGATCGTCCCGAAAAAGGGGTGAGTTTGCGAGAAAAAATTAAATTAATGGACGTTTTGAGATAAATAATTTGTAATGAAAGAGGGTTAGGCAGTTTAACGAAAAGGCAGTTTCAAAAATATATTTCCTAAAAGTGTATTTAAACCAAAATTTTAAAAAGAAACAAAAATAGTTTGTAATGATTTTAAATTGTCAATTTCATTGTAATTATATTTCAGAATAATTTCTGCAAAATATTCTATAACTTACGGAAGTAGGGGAGACAGGGGTAGAATTAGCCAGCAAATGAACCTTTTTTTTTCGCGCATGATTTGTGAAAAAATGATAAAGTTTGTCTAATGTTTTTGTGTTTCATAAGTAGCATTAAGATATTGGCTGTATAAAACCGTATAGTTCAGAGCTCTAAAAATCCTTGGCTTTTTCTAGAGAGGATAATGAAAAAAGTATGACGCATTGGCTACACCTGCCGCGGCCTGGGTAGATTTAGCCACTTTCGGGGTGCTATTTGCCACCAGTTTTCCAGACGAAATTTTAAAACTGGAAATACCAAGTGTTATTTCACTTGATCCACTGAAGCCCACTGATACTAAATATGTAACTTAAACCTAATGAAAAAGACTTTAGCCGACTTTTTCATGACATTTTTGTAATTGCGGCAAAATTGATGAAAATATCCTGAAAAAATCTATTTCACAAATTTTTCATCCGAATGGCAATATTGCTTGGAATATTAATAGTAGGTACTTTTTCATCTAACAATTATCCATGTATTAGTGAAAAAATCATTGATAGTTTTATCCGGCCACGGAAGAGTGGCTACAACTACCCCGAGGGCTGTTTTAGTGTTTTTCATCTTATATAAAAAATTGGATAATTATTATCCAAGTGAAAAATATTTTTTAATTAGGTTTATGAAACCAGAAACGAGGTAAAACTATGAAATCTTGACTAGAAACTCAGAAAACCAAATGCTGGTCCAAAAACTGAAACATCAAAACTGCAGTTTTATACCCATTTTATAAAAATGCTTCTAAATTGTAGGATAACAGGATCAGACTTATAAATATTTCTGGGAAAATGGGGATGTGTTCCTACTTTCATTAAAAAATACTTTGCTCAAGGTACATTTTAAGGGAACCGAGAAAAATCCACTGTCTACTTCTGCCCCTGGCTAATTGTACCCCGGTCTCCCCTATTATGAAAATTCTGTTCATAAAGAGTTTAACAATACCTAAATCCTTGCATTTACAGATTAAATTGTCAAAATTGTCCAATTAATAACGAATTATGACAATATTTTGAGTTTTCTTATTTATAAAAATTGTTATTAAAATCTGAAGGCAGGACACGAATGTCCCTTCCGGAAGCGTCAGTGGAAAAATGATTTTCAACTCAGAGAAAAAACCTTCTCAGTTTCCCATAGCTTTCGGCGTACTGCACGCCTTCCTCAGTGGCTAGAGAGGAAAATTTATTGGCATAAGTTTACATTGAAGATACATAAAGAGCTCACAAGCAAGGGAATCATCTTTGTCTTACGACACTTACTCGCTGAATACAATTTAGATCTCTGAATTACGTTAAAGATGGAAAAAGAACACCAAAAATGAATAGGGGGTGAGAGAGCTGATACACTACAAGAAATTGAGGGAATTGGCAAATTAATTATAAACAATTTTAACTAAAAATTAAAAACTAAATGTACCATGGATCTATCATAGCAGAGAGACAAAGAACTAAAGTTATTAAAATCTTGTAATGAAATCCTTGCTCGATCATATTTTTGCATGTATAAAGCCTTAAAAAGCCATAAAATACCTACTTAGTCTAATTATGTCCTGATGGATTTGCACCTAATTGTACATAATTGTAAAGAAGGTTGAAGGAATCTAGAATATTTTTTGCAAGTCCTAGCTATTTGCTATGTAGTAAATATTTAAGCTCAAAAATGGCGGATTTTTAAATTCTCAAATTCATAATTGATTTTATTTATTTTTTATACTTATAATTTTTTTTTAAGCAAAACCCTTTTGGCAATAAAAACTACAATACTCATGCGTAATATTTTTCATTAAAGCGAAAAATATTATTCATTGGTATTGTCAGAAAAATTACTTGAATTTTTAGGCTATTTTTGTCACTATCGTTCATAGAAGCACAAAATACACCGAATCAGACTCTGTTGGACTTTCCAAGCTTAGATTTAAAACATGTAATTGATTCATTTTAATTTTTATTGTTGATTTTCAGTCCGTGTAAAATGTCTCGTCGTTAAAGGGTTAAGAGAATTTATGGCGAATTGCCTTCAAGACTTTACTTTTTCCGTTACTTTTGTTCATTAAAACATTTTCCCCACAAAATTTTATTCAGCAAAAATTAATATAAAACTTTATAAAATAGATTTAAATTTATTAATTCTACTTAAAAATTAAATTATTATAAGGTGTTAACCTTAAATTTATTTAGAATAAATAACCACTTACAAATACTTATTTACAGCCTAAAAGGTAAAATCGTATTACAATTCTAAGAATACTAAAACCAAAAAATCAAAATATTAATTTTTTATGTTGGTATGACTGGACATTACGTTATACGACTGATTTTTTTTTTGAGACTTCTTTTTCTGTTGAGATTCTTTAAAAATTGTGGGGTGAAATTATAATTATTTCCACCATTTTACTGTGTTTCATTGCAGTTTTTATTAAAAAAAAAAACAACTTTAAAATTCAATTTGCAATTTAGAGGTGAACTGTTAAACCCTCCTCGACTATATTTAACTCATAATGATATAAAATATTCTTCATATTCCGTGCTAATTTTGTGGTCCAGCAGGGTTGGTAAATTGAACAGTGGATGCATTACAAATTTACTTTTACATTATACTTGTGACAATCAACATTTTTTCTAACTCAACTCCTCAGTAAATCAGTTATTGTGAATTAAGGTGCAAATTAAAATTTAAAAAAAAAATGTGAAAGACCCGTCGTCCTTTACTTGAGAAAATTCCTACAGATTTGCACCTTAAACCCCCCATACAATAATATAAATGTATATGTTGCGTTGGTTATAAACATTGTAGTCAGGAAATCTAAATAATTACATCACACTCCATTTCATCCTGTAATTAGTATTTCGTGTTCGAAATACTATGAATCTCTGTGAGATTCGTTTAGAATTTTAAATAAATCCTATTAAGAAGAGTGTATTTCGCGGAAGTAATTGTGTCAAGTTTGTGCTAGTGCTAGTATTTAAGAGGTTTCATTTTCTCTATTTACAGACTTTTCCCCCCTGAATATAAAGTGGTATTGTTTGCCTAATTACATGCATTATAATGCAAATGATGAAGTTTTTCTTGAAAATAAACTTTAAAATTTTGTACTTGTAACAAAATAACCCATTCATTTAAATGTCTTCTAGTAATAATTCTCAAATTTGTTTTGCCAAACACAAACTTCTATTCTGTAAACTAACATATCTTTGTTTTATTAAAAAAAATGATTTAAATGTTTAAATATACTCCGGGAAGTTTCATTATACAATTTTATGTAGCACAAAAAAAGGCAAAAAACAGATAACGTGTTTGTTGAATAATGTAATTTTTACTATGTGAGAATCCTTGCAATATTGCTTTCTATAATTATCATATATATATATATATATATGATTCTCTCCGATTGAACTCAAGTATTGAATTCAAAAAAAAATTAAGCTCTAGTCGATTAATCCAACTAATAGAGAAAATGCTGAAGAGTTGTAAAAAAAATGAAATTACGCGTGATTTTAGCTCGAAATACTTAAAATTGAAAAATTACCATAGATATAAATTTTTCAATTGAGGAACAAAAAACTTTATTATTATTGATCATTTAAAAGGATTTTTAACATCGTTTGCTAAATGTATCCTGTGAGTGGGTTTTTTTTTATATTAAGTGCATGTCAAGATATGTTTGTTAATACAATTCGAACATTTTGTATAACATTTTATGATTAAATTTTTATGTTTAATTTTTCGTAAAATAATTTTGTAATTAATTTTTGCGGTTTTTACTAATCCCCCACCACCATTTTGGTTTGTGCATGCATGCGTTTATCAGTATGGCTGTTACCACACCTAAAGACAAAACGGTTAGAGATAGAGACATGGAACTTTCGGGTGACCTCCCATCAAGGGGTGAATAAATGGCTCTCAGAGTGAACCGTGAGCGGCGATCGGCAAAATTGTGCCGATTTGGAGGTGAAAATCGACAGATTGGCACTATTTTGCTATGAAACCGACAGATTAGCAGAGTTTAACTTAGAAATCGACAAATCAGTATGTTAAACATACACATTGTTCATTAACAAAAATCGGCAGATCGGTACGATTTTAGCGAAGAATCCGCCGATTTATATGTCAGTTTGCTCTTAAGAAGTATAACGTTCGTCTAAGCTCGTGTAACATTATAAATTCCTTACAGACAATTCGGCTGGTAAATTTTGATGTACTGTACTGGAAACACTAATCTTGTAGACTTATTTGCGGCAAACCGGCACGAGATCAACAGATCGGCATTCGAGTGAACCGTGAGCGACACAGTTATCTACCCCTTGCCTCCCATAAGTCAACTTTCAGATCGGCAAAATGCCCCTTATTTTGTCCTCACCCCTTCCCTTTTTCTCCAAAACCATGTTTTTTGCGGTGGCAGCCAAAATCCCGAAAGCCAAAATCCCGAATTTTAAAATTGATGAAATTATATGGGGGAAAATGTTTAGAATAATTTCCTAAGACTCAGAAGAATTCCCTTTGCCTCCAGCAAGCGTGGATACAATCGTGGGAGTAGCTGTGACACTTTTAAGAATTCGAGATTTTGGCCCATTCGGGATTTTGGCTTTCGGGATTTTGGCGTTCGGGATTTTGGCTTTCGGGATTTTGGCGTTCGGGATTTTGACCGGGACCCCATCTAAGTCACGAGTTCGAACACTTCGCAAAGCTTGAGACGCTCTGCCACTCCTTTTTATGCAAATTTATTTCATATTTTATGCATAAAACACAAATCAAATTTAAATAGGGACAGGGGAAATTTAGATCAAAAGCACAAGATTTTAAGTATGAATATTCAAATTATCGGGATTACTTGGCATTATGTCTATCAGTAATGATAAACCTATAGTCGGTTATGATCATTAGGGTCGTAAATTACCTTTTTAAATGGTCAAAATCATTCATTCCTTCATTTTCAACCGCTTATCCCTATTGCGATCGCGGGCCCATGACATCCAAATTAGCAGCCCACGCTTGTCGATCCTCCGCCACTTCAGGACGGCAAGATTCTGAATTTGATTCAGCCACCTTGTCCTAGGTCTGCCTCGAGGTCGACACCTTCTCACAATGGCTTGTATAGCTTTTCTGGGGAATCTTATGGTCAAAATCAATAACTTCTAAATCTATACAGTATTTGCGTAAGATAATATTATAAGAGGGGATGGTGGAGGAAAGACAAAAGACTGCCCTAGATAATATTGACTTATGTGGGGGTCGTTGAAGTCCGATAGTCTATATCTTTTAACGTTTGGCTTTTAACCGTGCCACATGTTGAAAAAAAATGCATTATATAACTTCTTTCTCTTTGAGTTCGAGCAGTAATAAAATACAAGATCAAGATATTAATTTGGTGAAACAGTATATTTGTAGAATTTATTGTATGACATTTGGTTATTTAAAAAAAAAAATGAAAGAGACAAGCATAAGTGCGAACGGTAAAAAAATAAACTCCGAAAGAGTTAAATATGAATGTTTTCTATATTTTGATTATTCTATTTGACTTTTGTGAACAAAATTTCTAATTATTGACATTTATGAACAAGAATACAAATATGAAAGCCACATTCAATATGATAATATTCATCCTAGAAGAATTCCCCTCTTCTAAGTATACTGTATATATAATATGAATACCGATTTGAATTAATCCGATTAGACGAGAATTTTTTTCTGATATTCTTTATGCACAGCGAAAATGACGTAAAAAGAATTTCTTTTTCTTCTTCTACAGATGCTCACGAGGAATATTTCATTAAAACAATGTGCCTTGGAGCAATTTCGGAATTGTTGGTCACATGCAAAATGTTTCCGCGAATAGGATTTCGTAAAGGTGAATTTCACCATTCACCCCGAGTCGACAGAATAAAAGTGGATAATATAGGTGTAAAAAAACTACATAAGATTCTCTGTCTGATACCGGGACCTAATGTGTTCTACCATGGGAATTTAGAGAGGAATTTACTATGTGACAGAGTCAATGGTACCCAAGCTTTTGCACCTAATCAATTTAGCATGAATTTCATTTGGCAAATTGTTGAGGAAAATGTTGTGGAGATGGATACAACACTCAAAAGTGTGAATTACTTTGTGGATCAATGTGGAATCGACTTTAGGAGTACAGTTCAATTAATTTTTGATGTTTTTGCTCAACTGATCGATCAACAGTGCACACAAACTTTAGTAAATGTAGCAAAATTGAGTGATATCTGTGAGAATAGGGATCAATGCAAATGGATTAAGAATACAATGCAACAACTTCAGGAGAGGATACCACTGGAGAACACTGTGGCACATCAATATATAATTTATCTTCTCTGCAAATCACATGCAATTCTTGTACCATCGTTGAGTGATTTGGCAAATTTATGCTCTATAATTCCTACATATCTGAAGAGTACCCATGTTTTTGTCCGAAATGCAGCTCTTAATGGGCTCCTGTGCCTTCTGGAGAGTGCTATAAATACTAACACAAGTATTGGCGCTCTCAGCGAAGAGATAATTCTCCTGCGGAACATTGCAATCAGCTACATCAATAGGAATGGGGTCACTGATGAGAGTGTCTATTCATATAGTGATATGCACACAAAACTCGTCTGGACGCTAACATTCTATTTAATAGAGAAGACATCCAAATTCGTGCCTGATTGCACTCTCTTGTCCAATCTCATTATATCCGGAAATAATATTCTAAAGAGAACGACAAACCTCCATCAGTATTTGTGTATTGTTCACGTAAGTTTCCTAAATTGTTCCATTTAACATAAATATCTATAGAGTCTGGAGAAGCTATTAACCCTTTCAAAACAACAAATGCATCTAACATACTATCCAAGAAAAAGGTTCTTCTCTCTCGCAATCAATTAAGTTTCTTTCTTTTCCTAATGCAAATCATTATAAAAAGATCAACCCTGTTAAAACACTTGCACATACAATGGGATTGGCACGAATTGTGCCTAATAAGCGTTCAAATTGATTCAAATGTGTAATTTGTGTTTCTAAATCACTTAATATTTAGAATAAAATAAGTGGTCTTGGCCTGCAAAAAACATGTTTAAATTTACTTAAAGTACATAAAAGTGCATTCAAATTTAAGAAAAAATTAGTGAAAATTCACTTCATTTTTGAATTAAACTTATACATTTTATTCATTTTAAAACAATTTTAAATGTATCACATTAAAATCTTAATGATCAAGTAAGACAACACCGGAGATGCACTTAATTATTTTTTATATAATTTACTAATCTATATAATTCATTCTTTTTAAGATGTTTTTAATGAAATTGACTCATTTTATTATTATATTTCAATAGCTAGTCCGATTCTTTAAATTTCCTATAAGAAATCATGGGTTAAAACCATTAGGAACATAGAGAAAAAATTGAGTTGTTCGATGCTTGAGTCGTCCGAAGGTAGCGCGCTTTCCCCTATAAGTTTCTTTCTTGTATCCTGGGCATAAACAAACAAATTATTATTATTAGTTAAATAGAAATTAGTTGAAAATAATAAAAGAAATTAAGTCAATTTTAGACTTAATAAATATTTTACATAATCACCCTATAGATATTTTGGGAGGCTGCAATAACTACCCAGAGCCATCTGACAATCTTGAAGTTTTTTTGTTGACATTTAGCGACAATTGAGAAATTGTTTTTTTTTAATTTTATTTTATCTAGAAAGAAGATGAATGGTACCTTTCGTAATATGTTAAGGCCGTGTCTTTAATTAAGAGGACAAAAAAGTTTTTCGCGATTTTTTTGGAAAACAAACAAACAATAAATCTTAAATGTTTTGGTGGATGTTTATGCATATTAAAAGTTCTTAAATAATTTTTTTCAGAAAAAAAATATCACAAAATGGCGTAACTAATGAGTAGTTTAATGAAGCGTCTCGTCAAATAAGCGGTAAATGTACAGATAGTAATTCTTATCTGAAAAATACACTAAAAACAACAAATTTTTATAAGTGTATTTTATAGTTAAACTATAAGAAAACCCGAAGAAAAAAGTGAAATCGCAACTTTTTTTTTTCTAGGGTTTAAAAAGCACGCATTTTTTGGTAAATATTTTTACTTTTTTGACTTGCTGTAGAACATAAAAAATGAGTGTTCAACAATTCATTTAAGGGGTGTTCAACAATTCGAAGAAATTGTCAATGAGAAGTGGAGAAAACGCGCTTTAAAATTTTGAGTATTCGGTTAAACGCTTGCAATTCTGGTGGGTCTTCTTTGCTTTCATCTCTGTCTATTCGGACATACATAGAATTGGGTTCTGATACTTCCATAGTATACGGTGGAGTCATCACTTATTGATGTTATACCTTTTTGCCTATGGACAATGGACATCATGCAAAAATCTTAAATTCTTATCTAAAACAGATTTCGAAAAATCATAAAATTGTTAATGACATCATAAACTGCTCATTTTAAGATTTTTCGAAATCTGTTTTAGATTAAAATTTAAGATTTTTGCAAGCTATTCATAAGTGTATAACTTCTATCTAAATTTCCCGTCTAATAACAATAAATGTTCAAATAAGCCAACCCGTTCCAAAGTCAGCACCCCTGGGGCCGTATCCTCCACTTTGTGAGAGAAGATTTACGCGGGCTTCTCTCCGTGAAATTTTCGCCTATTTTTCCCATCTGCCTTCTCTCCGTATCCACGAATATCGGAGAGATTCATGCGAAATTTTCGTGTATAAACTCTTTGTAGGAATCGCTTTTTGACGTTCCGCGCGCTGTTCTTGGTCGCAAAAAAACTGAATACTGAAGTAATTATAAATTCAAGGAATGAATAAACAATTAAATAACATTGTTTTAAGCTTTGATTTATTCAACGCAACTGCTCTTAACACTTAACGGCAATGGCATTTCATGCCAAATTTCTCTTTTTAATATTTTACTGCAGTAAAAAACTTTAAAAAGGCCCTTTGCATTTGCACCAATTCAATTATGAATACGTATTTGTACGTATAAAGATTTTCTCATTTTCTTGTGGTTTTGTATAAATTTTCTTAAAATTGTCAAATAATGCTAAAGTGAAGTTTCAGAGATTTTTGTAACAAAAAACTAATTTCCATTGAATTTTTCTTTTTTTTAACAATTTGACAAGGAATATTGGATTCATATCAATATAGTATATGTAAGATTTGGGAAAGGGAGATATTGAAGGATAAGTACGTCTCCTCCCTTGAACGGAACTCTATATGTTATTTCTTCTACTGATCGGGTACTGCGTTTCCAGTGAAATCATTCCAAATTCATTCCCACATATATATTCCTGTAGAATTTAAAATTTCTCATTTAAAATTTGCGCGTTTTTTTTTTTGAAAATAATAAGTAAAATTCCAACAGGAATTCGGAAAAGAAAAAAAGGTGCAAAGATAATTTCCATCTTATACTTTTTTCTGCAATATTATTCTGCAGCAATTCTTATTATTAATTTTTTCAATATTTTAACATTTTATTGTATTTCTTTGTGATTTTTTGAAAAAAAATTTCAAGCGACGAGGCATATTAAATGTTAAGAGGTTACGAGTTTTCGCCAAGAAAAGTTTTCATAAAAAGTTTTAAAGAGTTCACGGCCAAGTAAGCTGCTAAATATCTGTTCAATTTCGTATTTATTAAGAATATAAATAGGTTAATCAAAGATCTAATCATTAAATGGCCGTTTCCTTATTTCCGAGAGCTGAAACAAAATAATATTAAAATAAGAAACAATTTTGAAAATGATTGGTATCAAACTCAAAAAATAGAAAAATAATTAGAGATAATAAGAAAAAAAATCGAAATTACTGCACAGTTTATTAAGAAAGAAAACTTCATTGAAATTTATTATAAATATATGGAAATTGTATTTGTTAAGTGACATAATCATTTAAAAACAATTTAAAAGAAAACGCGATATTTTAATTTATTTGCTTATTTTCTATGTAAATTAATCAAACTCTCACTTGGAATACGACTCGAGAATTCTCCCCGGTTTTTGATGAGAAAATTTCCAATCAAAAATTTCGTGGATACCAAATAGGCGAGTTCCACACGGAGAGTTGGCTTTTCCCACAAAATCAAACTCTCACATCTGGAGGATACGGTCCATGGTGGTGGAGAAAACGACTCTATTAGGGTGATCGATTGTACGGTCTCAGGCAGTTTTGGTGCCTGAGAGAGTTACACTTACAAGGGATATAACATTACTGCGTAAAGCTCTCATCAGTCTAAAGCCAAAATCACTCGATTGCCGGTCATATGCAAGTTATATTATTTTTTGAGTAGATAAATATTGCTTTGCCTCTTAATCATTCATTTACAAAAATCTTTTTCGTTCTTAAAGTGCTGTTGTCTTTTGAAGCACTTTGTTATGAACATTATACATTATTTTGAAATTTAATCAGAATTGTTGTGAAAAGGGGATGAGAAATGAAAAATAAAGAATCTCAGCTAACTATACGAAATACGAATGGATTAAACCGAAAACTAGAAGTATCTTATTACCTGCAGTAATGGTTGACATGATCCTTAGATCGTATTATAGATTACAAAAAAAAATATATCACGCAATAAGTAGAGACGCTTTTTACCATTTAATTTATAATATTTAATAAAAAAACGAAAATTATTCAAATAAATAAGTACTTTCTCTTGAAGTTTAAGCGTAAAAAATAGTTTCGTCAGAAACATTGCGTAAAGTAGAATTTGAAATGAATTTTAAGGCCCCAACACATTGAAATCTTGATTCCACGGGGCATGGGACTGACAACCCCATCCCTAAGAAAAAAATAATCATGGATGTCCCGAACTCCCCTTGAGGAAAGGCCTAGTTCCTCTATGGAATGTTGTGCCACCATTATTATTATTATTAACATATTGAAATGTATATTCGTCAAAAATTACTTTTTTTTTTGAAGAATCTCATATGGGGGAAATCTCAAAATTCCATCAATAAGATAATTTTTAATAAAAATTATTTCAAATGTAAAGCGATCTTAACATGGCAAATTGTTAAAGTAGAAGTTCTCAATGCTTTATATATTATATATCCACCTCTATTTAGCTGGTAGTAATGTGAATTAGAGTTTACTTTATACTTTTTGTACTTTTCAGGGCATGCAACGTCTGGTAATCACTAACTCGGTAGAAAAGGTTTATCGGGAAAAAATTGAGAAAATCTCGCTCGATTTAGTTAAATGTGACAATGAAGAGTTTTCAATACCAGCTCTGAAACTACTAATTTCCTGCATGTATATCGGTAAGTTTTCTCTATATATGTTTATGTATATAGTTGTACAAAATCCACATTCACTTACTCTCTCACGCTTCCAATGCACATATTAATTAACGTACACCATTTCCCAAGATTCCCCTTTACCAAAGTAGTCAAACACGTTTAATTATTTCCCACTGCAATTTTCCTGTCTCCACACCCACACACTACGGATGTAGGGTCTCCTTACCAGCTACACCTTCATCGAGCAGACTTTGTACTTTCTAATTTTTATGCATTTCACCCACTTCACGTATAAATGATTAAACAGATTCATGAAATGCAATTACAGTACAGTATAAAATACGATGTCTATGAATTATTTAAAAACTACCCATTTGTCTCCTTCTATACAATGTGAGTTTTCCATTGCTATCAGCTTTTGTATTTTGTTGAACAAAAAATCGCAAAGAAATAATACATAGGGGAGACTGGGGCAAAAAGTCACAAATCGAAAAATTCAAAATTCAAAATCTTCCAAGATAGTGGTTCAAATTTTTTTTCTATAGATAGCCTCCATAGACCTTCTTCAATGTCGTAAGTTTCTTAGAATTCGAATAAGGAATTTAGAAAATAAAAAATATCGAAATTTTTAGACCTATTTTTGAAATATTTTCCTTGCAGAAGATAAGAATTATTACCTACTTATTTTCCAAAATTCATGCACTGGTGAATATTTTCTAAATAATTTGGATTTTTTGATTACGAATCCGCTATCTATTTTAGAATTTCACAAAAGTTCTTTTCTCCAGAAATCCTTTTATTAAAAATGGCCACTTGGGGCAAAAAGTAACAAAAGGTATAGAGCAAAAAGTAACAAAGAAGCGAAGCAATTTCTAATGTCTTACGGCGAAAAGAAACGTCGTTACCATGTCTCGCCGCTTGTTGTTTGCATTGGTCAAATGATTTGCAGTCTTTTGTTTGTTTTTTCTAAAATAGCTTGAAAAGCGCTTTTATCGATTTCTCACTTTTCTCGCAGAGAAAACGGTGTCTTACAAAGGTGTAGATGAATAAATTTTCTATGAAAATATGTATGTAGGTATTTTTTCAAATTTACGGAAGCCCGTAATGAAGCGAATAAAAATATAATAAATACCCAATGTCTGGTACTATTTGCCCCAGCATTTTTGAGAATAGTTACAAAATTACCTTTTAGAAATTGGCTCGATAAACGTATTTCCTTACAAAATAGAGGAAAATTACTTTCACAAAGTTGTAGAGCGGTAAATTTCCTATAAAACTGCGCTAATTAGATATTTTTGAAGCGCTCGAGTAGCTTGTAAAAAATAAAATATCCGTTTTGTGACTTTTTGCCCCAGTCTCCCCTACTATGCACATTTCATTAATTTTGTTAAGAGAAAAATTAAATAAAAAGAAAACTTTACGAAGTATTTAAACTTACTGATGTTGCGACATCAGTAAGTTTTTCTTATTTCTCAAATTTTTCTTATTCTTTTTTGGTTGTGCATTCATTGATAATTCATAAAAACGCAAACTAAACCAGTTGTACAATTTGTTTTAGAAAAAAAGTTAATTTATGGTTCGTTATCAAATGATTATTATTTCTTAGTAGTACCGATTCAGAGTTATTGGGAATTTAACTATGGCTTTTTAAATTAATACAATTTTTATCAAAATTGTTTATATTAACGTTGGTATTTTAGAAGGTTTGATTTTTAATCTTTGACTTTAGAAAACCAGTTAAGTCTGATAAGAGGGTCATTCGCAGAAATGGGCAATATATTCACCTCTTCAAAGCATAATGAAAAAAGAAAAAAAAATCAAAAATTAAAATTATAATAAAGTTATTTTAATATTTATTGCTCGAACGCAAATAGAACAGTGTAACTATCCACACACATATATAAAATTCTCACCTCAATTTACAGTGTATTTATTTCGCCGTCAAAAAAAAATCCGATGATATTTTTTAAATATGTTTAAACTTATTCATAACAATGGATTTTCACTTTATTTGCAGCACAAGAAACCAAATAATGAAACTATAGCATAAAATATATACAAATAAAAAATTAGTACTATATATTTATCAAGAAAAAATCCCTGTCCAACTTATATCACTTTACCCTAAAATTCAAACGGTAAGAGATATCAACTTGAGGTTTGTAATAACTTCTCCTAAATTTATATTATCTTGAGACTAAATAATCTTTTGCTATTCTTCCCCTCTCCACTTATTTGATTCCTATTCCAAATCAAAAATGAAGTTTTTCTCATTTTTCTCAAAAACTATTAGTTTTAGAATTTCTTTAATTTTTGGATATGTTTTGGAGGTACTGTAACTGAACATTTCATCCATAGTCAACTTTCACCAGAAAAACCGCCATTTTGAATTAGAAGAGATCAAACGTCGAAAAATGTTAAATTTACCCTCTTGATAAATTGTCAAATTTTAAATTATTTTATAAGGATATGGACTAATTTAAATCACTACTAATTTGATATAGGGGAGAGCCTGTATGTTTGAGATGCGGTGGATTATTCTTTGTAAGAATTTGCGAACTTTTTGTTCAATATTAATTGTATTTATGTACAATGAATTGTCAATCAGACCAAATCATCCAGTCTTCTCCGGAATGGAGATAGTTAAAAAAAAAAGTGCTCCATCCAGGATCGCACTGGAGATCTTTCGTTAACTAGACGAGTGCTCTACCAACTTTATTCATTTATTATTTAATTAAATAAATGTGACAAAAACACTAAACGAGTTATTTTAACCCTTTAAGAACGAGCGGGACACCGGTGTCCCAAAAACAAAAACACTTTTTGGACTATAGAAAGTTATTTGTCCGAAAAATTAGTTTTTATTTTTGGCACACTACTGGTGTCCCATTCGTCTTTAAAAAGGTTAATAAAGTATGTACTATAGTCATAGTATACTACGCGCTATATAAAATTTCAAAATAATTTTCTGAGTTTTGGAAATAATGCTTAAAGTCAAAATATTAAAAAGTAGCTCAAACATGCCGGCTCTCCCCTACACAAAAAAAAATTCTAAAGAGATGAATATTTACACAGAACTCTTTCTTGTGAATTTGAACACTTCGCAAAGCATATGACCCCATTAACAATCACTTTTTCCTTCAAAAGAACCCAAATTTATTCTCCGGTCAGATACGACAATTATATAAAGGAGGGTGAGGTAGTTTCACAAAGTTCCACTATCTTCACGACTCTTGTTTGTAAGCGAATATGAATTGTGTTCCAAGTTAACTTATGTTCTGCAATTTTTACATAAGGCTTACAGTAGGTGTCAAAAGTTTATTGCCTCACGTATGATCGGGAAACCAGGTGCAAAAAATGATAGAAAAAATTACTTTTTCGAATTTTTCTTTTTGCAAATTAGTTGCCTGTAATCCGTAGATCTTATTTATATATTTAAAAAAAAACAATTAATTTTATTTTCATATTAAAAAAACATATTGTTTTCCAAAAGTTGATCATTTGTGATTCGTCAAAAGTTTGTTGCCTCAATTGAAAAAGTCATTCAAAATGGTCATAACATGCAAACCAACTTTATGTAAACTGGTTATATTTTAAGTTAATGTCATTTGAGAGACAAATGGTGGGTTTGTACGTTTCTAAAGTTCTCAATGAAAAATATATGTATATACAGTATCGATGAATAACAAGAAATAATCTGTTTCTTGATAATTTATAATTTAGGTTAAAAATTGCAAATTACAAAAAGTTAAAAGGAGGGAAATTGTCCAAATATATTGCCGGAATAAATCTTCGTCGTTATTTGTTTAATTTTATGGAAAATATCTACACGATATGCATAAAATCGTCAAAATATCTGGTGATAAGGCACGACCACATCTAAAAAACGCTACTGGAAGGGTTTCGACTCAGGGCCAGGGGGTCGATAACAGCATTATAGGTATCTCTGATAGTAATCCTATGATGTCTGCTCCAAAAATTCACAGTCAGTTGGTTATTGAAACGATACAGGTCCCTGTTGTTATAAAAATCAACTGAAAATGGTCAGAATATTTGGGAGACAAGCAATATTCCCAATATTCCATTCATTGGTCAGCTATAGTCTAATCTGGGTAAAAGGTTGTAGTTTTACTTGTTTAACATGTTTCAAGTAAATCTACAACCTTTTATTTAGATTGGTCTTGTTTACCAATGGAATAATGCGAGCCACCCAAACATTCTTACCATTTTCTTTCAATAAGGGCTTGTTTTTGTAACACTAAGGACCTGTGTTCCTTCAGCAACCAACTATCTTTCAATTCATGAAGCAGACATCATTGGGTCACTATCGAAGACACTTACAATGTTATAATCAACCCTCTGAATCGATACCCTAGGTCTGCCAGCATCGTTTTTCAGATGTACTCATTACTATCTTTGGTGATTTTTCATAAAATTTAGCAATTAACGACACAGATTCATTCCGGCATCTGGACAATTTCATACCCTTTAACTCCATTTAACTTGCCATTTTAACCTAAATTATGAATTTTCAAAAAAAAAAACAGATTATTTCTTGTTATTTATCATTACTCTTATACACATGTATTTACCATA
Organism: Phlebotomus papatasi; assembly: GCF_024763615.1. Taxonomy (NCBI): domain Eukaryota; kingdom Metazoa; phylum Arthropoda; class Insecta; order Diptera; family Psychodidae; genus Phlebotomus; species Phlebotomus papatasi. The sequence continues at coordinate 47,049,917 of NC_077222.1, read as the reverse complement.
GACAACTTTAGAAATGTCCAAACCCACCATTGGTCTCTCAAATGACATAAATTCAAAATATAGCCGGTTAATTTTAAGTTAGTTGCATGTTTTTGACCATTTTGAGTAGCTTTTCAAATGAGGCAACACACTTTTGACGCACGAAAAATGAACAACTTTTGGAAAACAAATATTTTTGGATTATAGGCAACTAATTTGCGAAAAGAAAAAAGTAATTTTTTCTATAGTTTTTTGCATCGGTTTCCCGAACATACATGAGCCAACAAACTTTTGACGCCTACTGTATTATTAAATTATGCCTTTTTATATTGAGTAATAATTATTATAATTACACTTTTTTATTGCTTTTCAATAAAAATAATTGTGATGAAGGATCATCCAGTCAATTGGAAAACACAGAACACTCAAATGGAATTGTCCAAGATGAACCTGAAGTGATTGTGCAATCAACTGAAAAAATTGATGTGCTCTTCCTGAAGATTAAGTCATCAACTCCTGAGGCAGCAAGTATTATAGGAGATGTCCTATGCCAAATAACAAGAGACCTTCTCCCACCAAATGAGATACTCACGAAAGTTATCAAGGAGCTGCTGTCTCTCACTCAGCCACATGGAGCTGTTGTGGCTAAGATTGTATTTCAGGTGAGTGAGTAAAGGGAAAGAGAGAACGAGAGAATGTAGATGATCACGTGCGAATGGGTTAATTTTGTCAAAAGGATGCATTCGTACATAAGGTGAGCAATTTCCAATTAAATTTTGCAGGTATTTCGATCTGCAATTGATTCTGCGTACATGGCACTCCTTCAGGACTGGCTCATTTGCTCGCTACCTAATTTTGTGACGTTGCCACCAGCAAATGCGGTTTCTTGCTTGAGCGTTATCTTCGTGTCGGCTTCATTAAACTTGAATCTGATAAAGATTTTCCCTGAAATCCTCGAGAATTTTGGCACGCTTGGATGTCGCGAGGAGTATATATTTCATGAGGCCACTCGAGATTTCTATGGGAGGCTGAGTGTGGAGCAGAAGGACAAATTCCGCAGTGTTTTCTTTAAGCATGAATCATCCATTTATGCAAATATGCTCAAGAATTTATAATTCTTTTTCCATTCTATCCATATTTAACAATTTCAGCCAACTTGAGCATTTTTCCATTAGATCCACTCACCAGATTAAAAGTATTTTCCATAGTCCATAATGTGCATACTTTTCCGCACGACCAGTGTGTGGGTGGAGATCTCTATAAAAATTGTTGTACATTGGAAAGCAGCCCCTGAATACTAAATTGTACTATTGTAGGCTTGATATAATGTGAATAGCAGGGGAAGGCTGAAAAATATATATGACTATGTGTTTTATGAAATTTATCATGGATTTCACTCACACTTCCGGACTGGATATTGCGTAAAATGCCCCACTTTAACTATCACGATTGCTCTACGATGAATTGAGACACACTTATGGCGTCATAAAGTACCAAATTATTTAGGTAAACATATTGCTCCGATGAAAGGTCGATTAAGATCTGTTGAATACAAGCCTACACCATATAGGCTGAGCACGCATGCAAAACGATTCAAACTATAATCAAGATATGATTCCCGTTTTCCCACTCCAAGGACTCAACCCTCATTACCCACGACAAGCAGCTATATTTTGCTGAATTTGCGATGGGCGCCTACACAACTGTACACAGGTAGGCCCTTCGTATAGTTTACATGTGTACCTGTTGTGATGGTACACTACGTGGTGAAAGTTTTTCCTATAAGGGTAGAATTTGTGCTTATGGAGGGAGAAAGATGATGTGAATGGGTTTCCCATTACGATGGATTCCTCTGTGCATTGCGTGATGGAAGTCGCTACAACTTGTTTGTCTGAAAATTTCTTTATTTTCTAATTCACCCTCGTGGGATAATAGGATTTCCTACCGCGCGCATCATCGGTGTACGTGAATGAGAGTCACACGAAGTTTTCTCAGCTACAATAAGGGTTCGCACTTTTTTCCTTCATTTTTTTTCAAGATATTTTATGGAAATTATTCTCATGAATTATTAATAATGTTAGTCTATTTTTAGAGCCAGATAAAACTTTGTATAATTTAAAAATAATTTCGTTTTGAACCATACATTAATCTATATCCAATGCTAGAAAAAGTACACACATTCTTTAGCCAAAATAGCAACCACTTTTTAGATAGGCCCACCAATTTGGTAATTTTATGTCCATCAAAAAGATACTTTGCGGTATGCCCAAACTCGAATTCTATATTTGCTCTGAAAATTTGTTTCGTTATAAATTATTTGGGCTAATACACACGTTTAGTTGTCCTATAATGGGGAAAATATTGTGACGAATTTACCTCTTTTATTGTCCTCGAGTACTAAATTAGTAATTACACTTTCTCCCCTTCTCTACGTAATGCATTTTTGTGTCTCTCGTGGCGAATATACTTGAAAAATTCTATACATATTGGCTTAACCCTTTAAGGACGAGAAGGTCAAAAATCCGGGTCAGAAAAAATCACTTTTTCTGACTTTTTAGAGCAAAACATAACTTTAGAAGATTGTAGAAAAAATTTTATATTTGGGTCACCGGTGACCCAATCGTCCTTAAAGTGTGATTTTTGCACTCGAGCCTATACTTCGGGAGGTCAAGACCTATGCGTTTGAATGAAAAGGGACTCAAGGCTTGTAGAATAAGTACAAAAGGAGGAGAGCTATTGTTGTCCCTCAGATGAAGTCCACAGTTCGTAGTTTTCAATTACCAGTCAAGCGCATCCCCTTATTTCAGTAGATTGAATCTCTACGATATCGCGGTTGAGATTGAGTTCATCTGCCGTGAAAACATTTGGCCAGATGAGTCGTCTTGGGGCCTTATGAAATTAAAAGAAGCAGAAGATCTTATATAAAGCGATCAGTTATAAAAATTACCTAGGATCCTGAGAGCTTTAATTCGCACAGCCCTACAGCCACATCATCCCCTAAATACGCCTTTATTAAGAAACCCAAATATTTGATCCAAGAAATCCAGTTAATCCTTAGCTTTGTATGTCCCTCCTTCTTCTTCAGAAACAACTCTTTCTGAATTACTTTTAGTTTTTTTTTAAGTTTATAGAGAACGGGATAGTGGAAAAAAATATTTGTGACAATTATGTTCTTTACATAAATGGACTAGGTAATGGTGTAGTATTCAGATAATGCATCGGTTTGACTCTTTGCCCAGAAAATATATCAGATTATTTTTTTATCTGCAAGCATTATGATTAAATTATTTAATATTTAACAATAATAATAAAACGTTTACTAATGCCCCAAGCAAACTGTTCTATGTTCAAGAAATTATATAAAACGATTTTGAAAAAAAATCATAAATCAGAATTAGAATAAACATAAAAATTTGAATATGGAGGAAAACGGTACAGAGTGGAGATTTAATTTAAAGATGAGTTGTAAAATATATACTTTTAAAAACTATTTTGATATTTTTGGGTGTTGTGTAAAATAGCTAAATTGAGGTATTTCTTAAACTTTTTAAACCAAATTTGGTACTCTGTGGTTTAATGTTTTGAGTAAACTAAGAGAAGAACATTTCAAACGTGTGATTCAGACCATCCGATTTGCAAGATGGACCCTATTCCTGAAATAAAATAAAATATTTTAAATTGTTAACGTTTTAGCAATTATCTTGCGCAAATGCAACATTATTTAAATTCCATCTACAGAATTAATATTCTCGTCGAATTTTTACAAAAAGTTATAACTGTTCGTCTCAATTATTGTAAACTCCCTTTTATTATTGGTTAATTCACTTCTGGACGATACAATGTTCATAGTACATAGTTGCAATTATAACTATTTTTATTAATTTCTCTAAATAATAAAAAAATACACTATACCGATATATTGATAAATTAAATACTAAACTTGCAATTAGTGTATTGAATTTAGTTCTGATTACTATATTTTAAAATTATAATAGGAACTTGAAGCATCTTATATTAAGCGTGACATTAAACAATTATTATCGTATTTCAGTATCAATTTTGACTTACCTTATCCAAAAATTTACAGATAAGTGAATGATTTCAGAATGATTTGGAACCTCTAAATATGCTTCTATTGTATATTTTAAAATTTTCCGGAGAGTTTGCACATTATAATTTTTAATTTATGGTAAAATCTGCCTGAAGGTACAAGGCAGGATTTGGAAAGATACAAAAATGAAAAATCTGCAGTGATTCACATGTTTCTAGGCAGATTTTTCACCCAAAATCAGCAGTTCTCGTCTAATAAAGGAAAAAGATGGGGATCTCGTGAAGCAGTTTATAAAAGCACTAGTCAGCTCTTTGGCGAAGAGATCCCTGACTCAGTAGATTTGTGAAATTTGCCATAAAACCATATAATATAATTAAATTGCAACAAATATCTCAATATGATTATTAACAATAAAGAAAAAGCTGTTATAATTTCCAAGATGATTTATCTCGAGTTCACCTTTTCTAAATGAGCAAAGAAATTCTTCTTAACAATTAAAAGCTTTTTGATAATGACATAAAAAATATATACAACTTGTTGTAAGCAAAATTAAAACAATATGTGCTACAAAGTTGCAAAAGAGTAAATTTCTTATAAAAATGTTAACTTGATAAATCTTTCGTGTAAGAGGACTTACACTAAAAGCGAATGAAAACACCACAAAACCTCATTCCTGCCAATATTTGCTTCAACACTTTTGAGAATTTCTGCAAAATCAACTTTCAGAAAGTGGCTCTAAACTTTGCATGATCTTTTACAAAGTTCTACAAGACCGATGAACTTCCTGTAAGAATCTTATCAAAGGTCTATCAATCTTGGAAGCTCATGAGAAAAAATATAATTCCAAGTAGAATTTCACTTAATATCCGTTTTGTCATTTTTTGCCCCACACTTTTCTATAAATAGTTAATATTAAATTTTCTTTTAAACATATTAGCTTATTCCAACGCAACACAATGTGTAATCAAATTTTATAAAATCTAGTATTTTAAAACTCATTCATTGTTTCTATTTAATTTCCAATATGTTTGTCATATGCATTACTAACTTATATTTGAGTGTAGGGCAGTTTCACGCATTTCGATCTTTTCGACTGTGCCCTTTTTTTATTTCACTTGTGTATTGACTATTCAAATATCTTAAGCTTTCATAGCTACATCTTCCTCTTTGTAAAATGTATAAGCCATCGACACGATGAATGAAACTTTCCATCCACTCAACACAGTTAAGAATATATTAGAGAAAACTCCACAATTTCCATTTCGACTTAGTTGTTTGTTGGTCGCACAAAAAGTTTAGAGGAAAGTCTTATTAAAAGTTTGTCAAACCGCGCAAATCGGAAACCTTGTCGGAAGCTTCGAAATGCTTTCAAGGGTTGTAAATCAGTTATATAATTCTAATGAATTTTACCATTGGTTTCTCAAATAATAATATATAATTGAATGACCTAAATACGCACAAAAGTTTTTTTTTAAATGGAGAATATGAAAGATTATGTAGACATAATTTATACATATATGTTAGTATTCCTTTTTATGTACATATTAGAAGTTATTATTTTTCATCCAAGAAGATAAATGTTCTTAAACTATATAAAGTGAAACATAAACACACTTTGAGCATATTTTTTGCATAATCTCACCATGATATACAATGATATGAGGTGGTAAAATTACGAACATGAAGAGGGAACGTTTATACTTATGGAACTAACAACACCACGCATTATCCTTGCCGCACTTCGCCGCTTCTGTGAACCCCATTAAATATTGAAAGTCTGTATGAAACATTAAATTGAAAACTTTTCGTTATGTGTGAACCCTGGTGAATGGGATCGATGTGAAAACCACGAGGGGATGAGAAAACGAAGTTATGTGAGGGCGTGTTTTTCGGTAATATCGCCCTGGGAATTGGGTATGTATCCGATTAGATAGTATCGCCGTGATATTATTGATGGCAAAAGTGCGATATGGAAGAAAGTTAACTTTTAAAAGAGGTTCTCAATTTTGTACCAACACCAGAAAGGCAACGTCAGTTCCATTTTTTTCCCTCTCTGGATATTGGTCTTCACTTGAGGTGTATTTTGTTATGTTTTTTCTATACGTTTTTTTTCTGCCTCTTTACCTCACTTAAACATTCACACAGAGACTTCAATCGTAAAATTTTATATCCGTGAAACCATCATAAAATGCCGTGAACACTTTTTCCTTCGTTCGTCGAACAACATGCACGCCACCACTTATCCTCCCAACCCTCAACTTGTAACAAAAAAAAGCAAACTCTTCATCAACCACCTACACTTATCGCCCACCCTCTTTCGGAAATCACTGCGTTCACACAATTTTCTTTTGGTTATTATGTACATATACGTATGTGTAATATGTTGAAAACTTTGGTGACAATGTTGTTGTACCCCCATTTTAGCACTCAGCTTGAGAAAAAAGCGGGCCACATAAAAAGACAAAGAGTACATTCATTCCTTGAACTTTGCCCATAATACAAGGGGTTGAAATTGAAAAAAAAGAAGAAGCAAAGAACAGAACATTTTCTTTAAAAGAAATCCTATCAACGACAGCATTACTAACTGCTTTGGGCTTAGCGTAATAGAGTCGGCAACACCCAGAAGGAGTTCATGCTTACAATAGAACTTTACTTTCACATTTTGTCTGGTTAAATGAAGGAGGAGTGAATATGTGCAAATAGCATTCAATTTACTTGAAAATTTTCTTTATGGATATGTTGCGTGTGCAATTGACTTGATAAAATCAATAAAACAGAGCCAATTCACTTCTCAATGCTTCACCACTCAGTTAGGGATGTCTTTCTGCGAGCCAGATCCGGAAGTAGCAAAAAAGCACCTTGTTGAATCTACATCTACCGCATTATATAAACTAAATACAATTATTCGTGGGTCTGTAGTGCATTATCTAATGCAATATTGGCTGATGAAGCACATCATCTAATTTCATCTGTAGAAAATTTATAACCTGTATACCCAGTTCATCAAGAAGAAATTATGAAGGAAATAAAATGTACATTCTGCACTCAGAAGAAAGCATAAAATTTATTTCTAAACAAAATAGTAGAATTTCGCATTATAGAGTTCATATTCTGGAACTCAAAATTACGTGATAATTTTTATATCGCTCCTTGGAAATTACAAGGGGCCAACTCACTTTTTGCCGATTTTGAGGTTTTAATGCACTCAGACAGAGAATTTAATAAAATTTCAGATGATATGAGTCAATAAATTTCTTTATTAGAAAAGTTTTTCAAAATTTTACTCTTTATGATTGCTTGCGCGGATTTGTTTGAAGTCAAAGGGCACAAAATAGATTTATCGTCCAAATTTTTGTGAAACAAGGGACTAACTCAAGCAAGTTGATCCCGTGTCATTCTAATTTCATGAAAATTTGCGCATTATTTAGAATGACAAGAAGCTAACTGATAAAAAAAAACATATTTTGAAAGGTAAAAATATGTATGTTTCGATGTTTATAATAATGATCATACAAATAGAAAAGAATTAAATTGTTTTTATTAACATACATAAATGAGATAATTGTTTATACAAAGTTGAATCTTTCATGCTGTCTCCTGGAAAATGGCTCAGATTGAGTTGGCCCCTTGTAATTTCCAAGGAGCGATATTAACTATATTTGGTATAATAAAATTGGGCATAATAAAAAGCATTCAGAGTCTGTATAAAAATTTTCCTAGCTACCGTAAAAACTTCTTAAACTAAAATTATATTACGGATATATCTTCATTTTATTTTATTGATTTAGTTTTCAAAGTCCAAATGAGAGTTCAAAATTTTATTTTATTTTTTAAATTTTTACAAATAATACAATATTTTGAAAATTTTTTTTATTTCCATTGTGGTTCTTATTTGCAACTTTTCTGAAATTTGGCACAAATTTCATCTTACTGTTTGTATTTCTTCTGTTTGTAAATTATAATAGCTATATTTTCTAGAAATATAGCCAATCTTTCTTTACTTATAGTACTTTACTTATATAAAAAAACGGGGTGGTAAGCGTTTCAGGCTTTGCGAAGTGTTCGAATTCGTAGCTTAGATACCATACCTCAAAAGTACTTTCAGGTCATATATCGTTTACCACATCTCAACCTATTTAAGACAATTCATAAATCACTCAAAAATTCCACAAAATAGTTTTAAGATTAATAAAATATTATTTTTGGACGAAAATTACTTATCATAACAAGTTTATTTCGGGCTCACAATCGATTTGAACCGATTTATAAATCACTTAAAATACCTTAGGAGTAATATGATTGAATTTCGGATAAAAGTTTATTAACGGTTATTAACCAGTTCAGAACCGATTTATAAATCACTCGGTAATGAACCCTTTCATAACCGAATCAAAACGTTTCAGGCTTGTCAAGAATGCCAAGACCTTTCCAACGAGCCCAAACATGATACCATGCAGTTAAGAAATATGCGTTCTAAAGCCTTTTTAAATTTGACCTTGAAAAATTGTTATTAAGAATGATTAAACGGTATTTCCGTTTATGGACGAAACGTCCGCCTATAGGTAATTTCTGAAACGTATCTGAAAATGAAAAAAAAAATCGTACAAGTTTTCGTGCAATATCCCAAAAAAAACTGTTTTTCGAGGAGAAGGGGAGAGTTTTGGGGAAATGACAGGCATGTGAATGGTCCCAGGGTCGACTTGTGAGGGGGATCCCTCGAAGGTGTCAGGTCTGTATCTCTAAGTGTTTGGCTTCTAGGTGTGGTAACAGACTGACGGGACAGACGGATAAACAGCGTGGCGTTAAAAACCTCTAAACTACAAATTTCCAAAATTATACCAAAATATGACTCCTTTAGGGCGTAAGAAGTCGAATAATTTATATAACTCAAAATTGTGGGATTGTATATTCATGTAATAAAAAAAGTCTTTATATTGTAAAGAAAAATACACATTTTTCTCAGTGTTTATTACCATATTATGTAAGTTGGTGTACTGATTTTGTTCAAATATCTCCATTTCGTTTTCCCTTGACGAAGAGAAATGAGTGAAACTAATCTAATGGAATACGGAATAGGCATAAAGTACGGTAGATTAGACACTCAACCATTCATATTTTCACGCACTTGCGAGTCAATCAGGCGGAAAAACAATCTGGGCGGAGAGATTGAACTGCACAATCACCCTATCAAAACGTACCTCTAGAGGGATTCTAAATAACACATAATATAATATATATACCAAACGGTCCATAAAACTTCATACGAGTTCAATTAATGTTCGACTTATTTACTTAATTTTACATCAATCATTACATCTATTTTAATCTTTGCAAAAAAAAAAAAAAACAAACATTCAACTTCATATTCACTTTTATTGTAGAAAGTGTGATATATCATAACAATATTTCTTACACTTAAAGATCACATTTCCAACACTGCGGTAGAATTAAGTGAGTCAAAATAAGCCTCTTCACTAACTTTATTCACGTTCTTATTCCTCACGACAATATACTTAATATTTGCTCATATCGCATATAATATAGAAGAATTTCTAAAAGGAACCCTGCGTATATGAGCTTCCTCCTGCCATAATGTATGAAAATTGTGGAAATTATATCGCCCTTTGTGTGTTTAATCAGTACTACCAGACTAGATAGACCCCAACATACGTAACATTATATAAATATAGTATATTCAAATTTAACAATGCCGTTTTTTCTGACGCACGATTTGGTACAATAAGCACAGAAAATTACTTTTTCATTTGCTCGATTAGTCTTTTTTACTAAAGCTTTTTATTACTAGAACTCAAAAAGAGAGAGATATATCGTTAGAATAATAATCTAGAGACTTGCCTATGGGAAATTTGAAAAAAAAAATGAAAAAAGTGTCAAAATTTTCTGCTTTGCAAAGT
>NC_077222.1:46948959-47039472 GCF_024763615.1 Phlebotomus papatasi | reverse complement strand
GGCCGGACGGCCGCTCTTTGGAGCTTAATAGCTCCTAAACTAAAAAAGATATCGACTTGCGGTTTTCGGCAAAGGTTATATATCGGCTGAAAATTGCAACTTGGTGCATTGACCCCCCACCCCCCACCCCTCCTTCCGCCATTTTGAAGACCCCCCTTTTTTTGTTTTCTCAATAGCTCCGCCCCTGTGGCATCGAGCGGGCTCAAATTTTAGTATGTTATAGCTGGGCCTTAGAGCTTTCCATCAATACCAAACTTAAGGTCCCCCGACCCCCCTGACCCGAGCTATAAGGGTCCAAAAAAAATTTCTTAAAATGGCCATAACTCCGGTTCTAATTGTCAGAATTTAAAAAGTGAGGGCTTTTTGGAAAGCTCTCGTGAAATGCCACTTCCCCTTCTAACATCGCAAGTTCATAAAACCACCGCTAGGGGCGCTATTATTAAAAAGAAAATTTTTAAATCTTATAAGTTAAATAACTCAAAAATTCCATTGTGCATCGGGCTGAAATTTTAGTATGTTGTAGCCGTTGATTATACCTATCAAATAAAAAAAACCTTAAGTCGATCTAAAACCCCTGACCCGAGCTATAAGGGGTCAAAGTTCGAACATTGACCGGCCTCTATCTCCGGTTCTAACTAACATAGCGACCTAAATTTTACCTTTTTGGTTTAGTCTCGATGAGCACTTTCAGATTGAAGTTCAAAAAGTCACCACAGGTGGCGCTGTGATAGCGTCAAAATTCATCGAAATTCAAAGTCACTTTTCTCAAAAACGGCATTGTGCAAGTTAATGAAATTTTAGTATGTTGTAGTCCAGTCTAGGACGTTTCTAAAATGGTGCAAATGCGCGCTGTGGTTAAAACAGAACCGGAGATATGAGGGGTCAAAGTTCACAAAATTCAAAAAATCATATCTCCGGATCTATGTGACCGATTTTGATGAATGAGGGCTTAAACGAAAGATCTCACCAAATGCTACAACTTTCTAAAATATTTGAACTTCGTGGGACCAACACCAGGGGCGCCACAGTCGAAAAACCAATTTCAATATCACATAACCTCAATTATCTCGACTGTCGCTGAATCGATTTTGATGATTACTTCAACATAATTGTAGAGCACATTTGTCTCTACATTTCGTCCATACATCATTTTCCGCTCAGACTACGCTATCACTCCGATTTTGCCGTTTAAGTGTGAAAAAATTGATTTTTTCCATAATAACGCTTTGAAATCACTCAGATGCCAATTTTACTGCCTCTACTCCACAAAGAAACTTAAAATATGGTTTTAAATGGAAAGTCCCACAAAATACAACAATTCTTTGATATAGTTGAAGTTCAACAAATGAACACTTGGGGCACTCTGGATGAAAAAACAAGTTAAGAAACAAAAAACCTCGCTTATCTTGACTTCTGAGTAATCGATGAGATCATGTTCTATAGGAAAATTATAGAGTACATTCTGGTCTACATTTCACCCATATATCACTTTTGTGCCAGTTCATCCAAATCCTTGATATTTTCGTTTAAATACAAAATTTGTATAATTTCACGAATTTGATTCAAGATAACTGAATGGCGACTCACAATTTCAGCTCTAAATCGAATTTGCATGCACTCCGAGTTAGCTCACGTTAAGAATCTCACCTACATAAGCCGGTTAGGATTATCTGTCCCTTTTTGCTTTTCTGGCATGCCAGAATATGTCAATTCGTCAATGTTTTCGTTCGATTTAGCAAGATTCCACGGCTTTTTCTCGTTATTTGGTGATCTTGAACCACCAGACTTGCTAAAAATTCTCTAAAATGAAATAAGAATCAATATTGTGGATGTGAAAGAATGTGCATGTTTTCTGGGTGCAAAAAAGCGCGACTCTCGCGACTCCTACTTCAGTGGCGACTCATTGAAGTTGCATATGGTGGATATTTCTTTTTATTTCAGACAAAATTGGCTTTTTAAGAAGCTGTAAATAGAGTGAAAGCCTTATTTCTTTTCATTAAATCCACTAAAATGCAGATTAGATCTATTTGGTATCATTTAACAGTATTTTCGAGAAGAATTTACGAATAGATGTGGACAGGTTTATTCCATCTTTAAGCCAAAAATTATACCTCCGAAATCGGGGGTCTAATTTTTGGCTTAAACGTTAATCCACTGTTTAAATTTATTCTATTTCTCGTTCAAACATTAGAAAACGGTGGATCATTCTCGAATTATCTTTATACTTCGATTCAACATTCAGCTGTTAGGATATAACCAAGCGCCTGGTAAGTTGGCCTTTTTATATGGAGCTATTTGAAACCAATTCCTAAATTGATTTCGGACTCAGCTCACAGTGCTCCAAAGAAAAAATTAGTTTAAACAAAAATTTAGTATATTTATCCCTCCATACGGAAAAGTATCTTATAATATGGAAAAACTTCTCACTTTTTAAATATTTAGCATAACGATCACGAGTGCAGAAAAATTCCCATACGCATTTGTGTGAAAGCAAGAAATTGGCTTCAACTTTGAAGGCCACTCGCCGGGGACTGGGATATAACGTTCAAGTAACGAATTCGACCATTTTGAAAAACTTAGACGCTCTTCTACCCGTTTTTTAATTGAATCATTTTCTCTTATGCCCTTAGTTGTTGTAAAGAAAATCAATCATTTGAAATACTGGAAAAGTTAATAAGTTCAAAAAGTTTCATCTTTTATCTGCAATTACATTAACTCTAGTACTCTAGTAGTCTCAAGCCTATATCAAGTAAATGAATATGAGATGCGAGCTTTTGTGAGGGGAACGCAAAAGAAGCTCACAAAAGTCCTGAACGACTTTGTGTTGGAGCGCACGAGGGAAGAAAGATTTGTCGCATGATAATGTTTATGAGTAGAAATATTTGAATAATTCATACGATAAGAAAAAAAAATTCCATCGTTCTACTAATATCAAATACCAAAAAATTAATCTTAACACCCAATTTGCATGAAAAATTTCAAATTCACCGCTCCACTTCTTCATCTCATTTTTTTACCACCACGTCTTCAGCTTCTTTTACACCTTACCACCAGCATAAGAGACTCTGATTACTGCACACCCCCATGCTCATTTCACCCCATTGCGCAACATTGACTATACCACCATCAGTGTCCTCGAAACGTATGATAAATACACAACTCGTGGCAATGGCGATGAGAGCACCACCGCAAAAAGAAAAGAGATGCCCAAACGACAGTCCATTACCATATTTTATACACCCACGAGAACATTGTCATTCTCTTACCCCAAAAGTCCACTCCACTCCACATACATAGCCAAGAGAGATGAAAATCTCATTGTATAATACTTACATTGCAGTTATACCACTCTTATATTTGCGTTTAATGGAATAAATTAGAATAAATAGTCGCCGGTCTTCCATTGTCGCATTCCACCAACATTGCTCCTACTTGCCCACTTTTTTTAAAGAAAGAAACCACAGATTATGAATAGGAAGAGCGGGGCTACATTGGTCAATAAACTTTTCAAACAAGTAACAAAATCGTGAAGAACAAGCTATATGAATCACAATATATACAAACAATTTACAGCACTATATATTGTATAATTATTAAACCATATGTTAGTCCTCTTCAGTAGGACTTACTTGAGAATACTTGATGAAACTTAAGGACCCGAATATATACATATATAAGCGCAATCCAAATTTAACCAAATCGGTTTAAAAATGAACCCTTCAAAGTGATCTTTAATAATACAAAATGGCCATTTTTCTGGTCATAGGTAAATTTGGTCGAAATATTCGTCTAGGAAACTTCTAAAACGTATCCGAAAATAAAAGAAATCTATAGTCTGTTGTCGAAATATAGCAAAAATACAGTTTTGGAGAAGATGGAGGGTGAGGGGAAATAATGTCTGAAATAATGGCTACTTATGAGGGAGTAATCGAACACCGGATGTCAATATCTTTACCGTATGACCTCTAGCTAAGGAACAATAAGGTCAAGAAAAATATAATTTCCGAAAATAATTATTAAATTATCAGTACCTAACCAATTCATCACCGATGAAGAGCGATGAAAACCGATACTGCAGTTCGAAATTTCAATGCATTTCTAAAAAATCCAAAATTACCCAAATTGGTAAAAAATTAGCCCTTCAAAGTACAGGCCCTTCAAGTAAGAAACTTTCTTATTTCTGTGACCCAAATATTATACACAACGCTATTATTTCACATATTATCAAATAAATGAGAGTACCAGGAATTAAGCTGAAGACAAATGTAAATTGCACTTCTTTTTACCTTTAGCTTGGTGGTCCACACCTTGGTGGTCTCCTTCTTTTTTCTCCCTTTCGCTGCTCAACCTTGTTTCTTTGCAGAAATTGTCTTTTAGAACTTTAGTCGCGTGTTAAAGCAGCGCATAATAAGTAGATATAAATGAAAGTACTCTACGAATGTGGGTGAGAGTCTGTGTGTATAAATTGTAAAACTTTTATTCAATTTGCCAAACTGTAATATTTCTTATGGCACCATGGTACTTTCTAAGACGCCACTTGGAATTCAACCTCCCCGAAACATTGGTATACGAGAAAAATTTTATATATAATACTGCGTAGATCTTGCGCATCCAAATTCACTGGCTTTTCCACCAATTTGTGCTTCCGTGAATCTTGCAAATATTGCGAGAAAAATGGAGAACAAGGCATTTTTTTCGTAGCACAGAGTGCGAAGAATGAGATTTATAATCATCATTTATCAACTCATCTTTTCTGAGAACGATAATTTTTCGCCCTATATTATATAGCGCAGCCTGTTCAACTGTCACGGTGAGGTCATTATGTAAATATATACAAAAAAATATACAAATTGTAAATATTTATTAATTTTATATCTGTTATGGTCTTTCAATTTCATGTCCTTACACCAGTAACAATGTCAGCTGTGATTCTGTACAATTTCAGTTAGCTGAGATTCTTTACAATCTCAGCTTTTTCAAAGATGTTCTTGTATAGAGCATATAACCATCACACTCAGTGAATGAATCGAAAAGGAAATAGTTTTGCAATAAAATGGTAAACTTTTCTATCCTTGCTTATCGTATTGCTGACCCAAGATTCAGAAAAACTCTCCGATTCCATCATGATGTACTGCACAGAATACCATTGAAGCTTAACTCAATTAGAGCGACAAGACACGATTTAAATCAATATCTCTTGTCCGAATTTTTTACTTCTATCTTTTTATCATCTTCTTTTCCTTTTTATTCTCAGATACTTGCCCCATCCCATATGCCAGTGAGTGGCTATCGTACGGTAAGCTATCAAGTTCACCCTTACAAATACAAATCTCTAATACAATCCCGGCTGACTAGTAACAATCGGTTCTTACTCAGTGACTCGGAAACCTTATTCTTAGATTTTTATATATAGTTTGAAGATGTTATACGGGTTATACGCAAAATTATACAAAGAATTAGAACAACGCCACATTTTTATTTCAACGTAGTGGAAAACCGAAATGTAGAAAGGAAATTTAATTAGGAAAAACTGAAAATTTAATTTTATTAATTTTAACAAATCACTTCAGGAACTCAACCAAATCAACTCCATTACTTATATATATATATATATATATATATATATATATATATATATATATATATATAGGTTACTTTTGAATTGAATTGAATATATATAGGTTAATAGGTTAATTACTTTTTAGATGATTTGACAAGGTTGTAATTGCTTAATATTCAGAAGAAAAATATTTATAGAGAAGGAGTTCAAAATTTAAAATTCCTGTAAAATAAGTTCCAATTGCAAAGTTTGGAACTTATTAGACACACTCGAATTCAAAGCGATCAGAAGAAAAGCTTTTATTTAAACTTACGAACAACCTCTCCATAAAGCAATCATTTGCCTTTTAGATTATTTTTAATGACGAAATGAATATTATTTGCTGGCACACGCATTTTTGACACTGTAACTATTCTTATATTTGTGGTGATGGTGAGGGACTACGGAAGCGTTTTTTTTTAAGGCAGAGTTATTTCCAAAAGTGATGTTTTTGGGAAAGAAGAGAAGAAAAGGTAACATTTGTCTTTCTGGGCCCAATTTATACAGAGCAGTAGGAGGATTTTAAATCGCTAACTATCTTCTTTAGATCAACAAAAAAAATAATCAAATAAAATTCTCTCCTTTCGGCTTTAGTTAGAAGGAGGAATTTTATGTCTTCGATGAATTGAAAAAATGTTCGCTAGAAATGTTTCTAAAATATGTCCAAGTACAACAGAAATCTCTTGTCTAATTATTGAAATATGAGATGACGTGTGGAATAATTTTACAAAACACAGAAAATTTCCCTTTGCCTCCAGCTAGAACGGGTACAATAGTGAGAGTATCTATGACAGTCTTATGCCCTAGACACACTTATGACTTAAGCCGAGAGACGACTTAGTGGAAAATGATGGAAATGTAGTTTAACCATTATTTCTAATAAAATTACGCTAAGCCGTCTCTCGGCTAATCCTCAGGTATGTGAAGGCCCTTATACTCTTACTAATTCAGAATTTTGGCTTTCAGGTTTTAGAGTGAGACCCCACTAAAACATATCTATAAGACTGGAAAAATTGGTAGTTTTTAGTTCTCTCTCCAGACACTCTTTCTCTTCCAGTAAGGGATTTTTTTAGATATATCTTACTAACTTCCAGTCTTAGATAAGTTTTAGAGATTATCCTTTAGATAGAGATTACACACATCCCTTCTTCCCGACTCTCAAGACTGAAAGCCTTGCAAATGCCGTACTTCATTTCTAGACATCAAATCGCATTTTATTCCTGTGTGAACTTTTATTAGCGTATTGATATGGGTAAGAAACATTTCTACCTGACAATCTTGGTAGAGTGATCCATGATTTGATCGAATTTAGCTGAAAAAAATAAATTTGCACACCCACAATTTTATATTTACTTCAAAATGGTGGAAATTTGAAGTAAATAGCGAACGAATTTTGTAAACCACGCCAAACTCTTCTATTTTGGCGAAAAATTCTCACAATGTGTAAAATCGAAAACAAGCTATCCATTTTATAGCTTTATACACTTCCTAGTTCCACCAATTCTCCAAAAATAGCAAAAAAAAATATTATTTGAAAAAAAATCCATCTTCCCGTTTTAAACGCCAACAATTTGAGCAGAGTAGGACTAATTTACCAAATAACAAATGATAATCAACTACATTCTACGACGATGGATCAGACACCCAATTATCTTCAGCAAAAGATGAGATATACCACCCCAAATTTTGAGGTTCTATGCTGCAATGTATACACAAAAGAGGATGGTCTTTAACCCGTACAAAAAACATTGCTTCTTTTTCTAAGGGATTGGATAGCAAATAAAAATAACTATAATCTTTTGAGAATCAGCTTAGAGTGAATTCGTGTTTGGCTGGGTATGTGCTTTTACAAGTGAATGAAGAGCAGACTGTTTCCATTTATCCCACATCTCCCAAAGCAAAGAGCATGACTTCGGAGTCCGTTAGAAACCCTCAATTTCAAAAAGTGTGTAGGGTATTTGTTATGTTTCCGGACGATTTCTTTGTACATTTTCCGTGCACAATAATTCACCACCTCACACCCATCCTGACCCATCACATTCTTTTTTTTACTCTCTCCCAAATATAATACCCAACCATTAGTTATGCACGGGAAAAGCGTTCCAGAATCGATAAGGCGAAAAACTTGATAGGAAGTATTTTTCATGGAGCTAGTTTACGTTTTTGCCAATCTCAACAATCTCCACTTTGGTCCTTTTTTCCCAAATTCAACCTTCACTCTCTTCAACATTTCTTTCCAAGTGAAATTGGGTGTTCAATTTCTCTAACGCTATTCAAGAGTATCCTACAATTTACAGATTCACTGAGTGAGTAAAAGGGATGAAAAGTTTAAAAATTACATTATCCTGGACAATATTCTTCTTATTTCCCAATCTGATCTGAATTGAATGCCCATAGCACGTTGATTTTCATCATACTGGAGAAATATTAAAGTTTGGTAAGTGCAGTAGAAAATGTCCAGCAAGATTATTAAACCTAAATTAAATAAGGAGTGGCAAAGCATCCTGCTCAAACTCGTGACTTAGATTACATACCTCAAAAATACTTTCGCATCATTAATATGTATCAGTTAAGGAGGATTTAGAAGTAATATAATTAAATTCCGGATAAAAATTAGTTATGGATTATGAACTGGTACATTGTTGGTTTAGATTTAGATTTAATCTTTTTTAAGATTTTTTAGATTTTAATTTAATAGGAAACAAGTGCTCCTAAGAAGAAAAACCAAACCCCACATTGACATCCTGATAGTGATGAGTGATATGTATCCCTCAAACTTCACGATCCCTAAGAGTAATTGCGAGAACATTATTTAGTCGACCACTGAAGAAGATCCACATCGGGACCGAAAACTCTGGGCAAGACGAAAAAAGTGTTTTCATCTTAGGGTGACCCTTTTTCACTGGCGAACACCGGAAAGTCCCTCTCAAAGTACATTTCTCCAGTTCATCATCATTAATTAAAATAAGTTATTTAATCGTTGAAATTATTTAAATTGGGGAATATACGTACAAAAACACAAATATTAAAAATTAATGAAAAAGGAGAAAAACATTTATAGAAGAAACTGTTTATAAGATGTTACATTACATTCAACAGGGATTGTAAACTAAGATTTTTTTCTATTTTATCGATAAAATAAATGCATTTTATAACGTTCGACGGAAACAAGCAATAAAATACTATTTTTCTTTAAACTTCAAAATCATAAAATTCTATCAAAATTTTATTTGCTTTTTCTTTGAGTTCATGTAATAAAATTCAGATTCATAAAAATATTCTAAAATATGATCATCAGGAATTGGAAATTAAAATAGAGAGAATTTATGTATAATTGCTTTCCCTTTGAAGTTCAACATTACAAAAAAAAAGAATATTAAAGATAAACATGAAATGTGCGTGTTATAAAAAATATTTCATAAATAAACGCGGACTGGCTGTTGAATATGTATCTCGTACTTTATAACTTTTGCAATATTTGAATTGGCAAGGGCAATTTATTAGGAAATTCTGTATAATTTATCATCAAATGCATTGTAGAAATCAAACTCTACATTCCCATCAGAATTGTACGTCCTAAATCAATATGCTATACGCTATTTCATTCCTGACTCAGACAAATTTAACCCAAAAGTGTCATATATACATTTGATAAATAGAACGAAGAGAGATTTTTTTTAAGTATAGTTAACTACTGCTTTTACGAGACAAATATTTATGAATCGACATGTGTGGGCTTTAATTTTAAATCACGAAAATATTAATATTAAGAATATTAATATTAGCGCAGACATCTAAAATTCATACATCTTAAATAACAACATTATATTTACCTATATAGTCAAATCATTTTTTTAAATTCAGAGCATAGGATGGACTCATGAAGTCAAGTGTTCTGTGAAGTATTTTTCACTTGAATATTTTTATTTTAATTCAGACAGAAATCTCGAAAGCAATACTATACATGAAAATCCAAGTTTTGAACTTAAAAATATTAGCGTTTACGTTTAACAATAAAAGTATTATAATTACATTCCGATGAAACAAGAAACTTTCCCAAAAAAGTTTGCCTTTTCACAAGAACAACTGTTGAGGTAATCCGCAAAAGTGAGTAAATGTGAAAGTCATACAAAATTAAGAAAATCTTGTCAAGCATGCCGGATCTTATAAAAGAGGAAATTATGCAACTAACATGGGAATTTATTTACAAATTTTCAACTATTCCACTATATTATAGAAATAATTACATTCAAAGTATCTTAAGTTGACTCTCCCGACTCTCCCATTCCACAATTCTTTTGTCTTTAGTACGTCTCTTCTCTTGTAATACTTTTCATATTAATTTCACGTAAACTTCCTAATGCTTTTTCCTTCTTTCCGTTAAATGAATTAATTTAACATAAGTTTAACTTCACCACGACAAGAGAAAGAGAATCTTTTATGAGATGTTTCGAATTATCTTATGCCTTTGTGCCCTCTATATTATTTAAACATGTTTGTTGTGCAATCCTCACTTATAATGCATAAAGATTAAAGAACCAACTTGAATGAATTTCCTGTGGTTTACAACGATAGGACACAAGATCTTACCCAGATAGGAAACACTTGTTCACTTTAGTACTTGAGAGTTATAGGGAGAATTGCTTACAATTACAACATCACCGAGTTTCTATATATAATTGGAGCTTGCATCAACATAAGGGAGAAGAGTCTGTGCAATTTATACAAGAATGAAGTTCCACCATTAAACACCATTTTTTATTTATGTAATAGAAATACTAAGTTACATACGTATAACACAGTATGTATGTATAGTTATAATAGTATAGTAATAGCATGTAAAGCCAAAGTCATGCACACATTGCACTTGAAATACCATTAAAATTTGGAGTTTCCCCCATCTGAGAAGAGTTGTAGACGAATGTTACCCTTCATAGTCATCAACCACTTGTATGTCACCGAAAAGGATATATATGAATTTTGAAGGAGTGCAAATGAGGAAATACCAGAACACTATAGTAAGTTCCATAAAGCATCTAAATCTAAATCATGTCTCCTTCATCTTTTAGCCTAACTTTTCTTAAACTCTCCATAAAACAGTGTAGCCGCAGCAAAAAAGTCACGAAGAAAAGCACTGCGTTAATTATTTGCTTCGATAAAAGCTCATTAGGATATTTTTTCACACCTTACAGCTTCGAAGTATATAGCCATTGTTTCATACAGTCCTGTTTCCCACCTCTTTATCCTTAATTTACCTTTTTCCTCTTGACACGGTGAGTACGAGAAGTTGACTGCGGCTTTGACATGTCAAAGAATTATTCACGCTAGAATACACGTTAATCTGTGAGATAGACATAAAACTCATTAATGTATTGTGTATTTAATTAATAAACTTTTCTCTTTTCACCTCATCCATATACATACATAGTCTGTGCAGTCATACTGTTATCAAATTTAAGCCTAAAAGGCTCTTACTCTGTAAAAACAAGATGGGTAATTATTCCCTTTGAATATATTTACTGTTAGTATGAACACAGAATACATAAAGCGTGTAGATGAAAAGATTTCTCATTGAAAAATGGCTCTTAAATGTTAACCATTGTATATATAAAAAATAACATATTTTTAGGAAGATATTTTTATTGGATTTCTAGATTTTTATTTAGGGTAAAGTAGTACAAGTTGGACAGTGGTACAAGTTGGACAATGGTACAATTTGGACAGGGCTTTTTGTCTTAATAAATTTAGTACTTCATTTTTATTTGTATATTTTTTATTCTTTAGTTTTATAATTTGGTTCTTTGTGGTTAAAAACAAATTTTATACTGTATTTATCAAGAAAAAAGCCATGTCCAACTTTTACCGGCGAATTGTCCAACTTGTAACACTAATTCCAAATTATACACTTTACCCTATTTTTTTAATTTAATGGCTTATCGCCGAATTCTCGAATCTTTTCATCTAGTGCCCCTATAGCTCTGTTGGTAGAGCATTCGCCTAGACTGCGAAAGGCTCCCAGTCTGTTCAAAAAACACGTTTCATCTATATACGTTCTATATTACAAATGTCGAAAGAGTAGTTTTGCTGTTACATTCAATTTAGGACTACTATACCCAATCTCCCAACACCCAACATCTTCCATAATCGTATTAGGTGAGATTCTTAACAATCTCACCTATTATAATCAGTACAAAACCTCATGTCCTCCAATCGGCCCCATATTTTGCCTAAATGTGTTTGGTCACTTTCCGATCACGAATATATGGATAGCTAAAAAAGTTTCCCGTCCGTCCGACCAAATTTGCTCACGTCAAGAATCTCACCTACAACAAACTGATATGGACTTATCACTAATTTTCGATATTGTTGTCTTTTTTATTAAGCTCCAAACACTTTGCTTTTTAATACATAAATAGGCTTGATACTTTTTTTTCTTTCAGGAAGTGAAATATAGTATATAAGTTTTTGAAACGATTTGGCTTCACAATTTTGAATTTAGTGGCTTATTAGTAAATTATATTGTTGCTTTATTTATTTTACTATAAAATTAAAAAAAATAGCCCAAGTTTGCAAAAGGGACAGATAATCCTAACCGGCTTATGTAGGTGAGATTCTTAACGTGAGCTAACTCGGAGTGCATGCAAATTTGATTTAGAGCTGAAATTGTGAGTCGCCATTCAGTTATCTTAAATCAAATTCGTGAAATTATACAAATTTTGTATTTAAACCAAAATATCAAGGATTTGGATGGAGTGACAGAAAAGTGATATATGGGTGAAATGTAGACCAGAATGTTCTCTATAATTTTCCCATAGAACATGATCTCTTCGATTACTCAGAAGCCAAGATAAGCGAGGTTTTTTGTTTCTTAACTTGTTTTTTCATCCAGAGTGCCCCAAGTAGTCATTTGTTGAACTTCAACTATATCAAAGAATTGTTGTATTTTGTGGGACTTTCCATTTAAAACCATATTTTAAGTGTCTTGGTGGAGTAGAGGCAGTCAAATTGGCATCTGAGTGATTTCAAAGCGTTATTATGGGAAAAATCAATTTTTTCACACTTAAACGGCAAAATCGCAGTGATAGCGTAGTCTGATCGGAAAATGATGTATGGACGAAATGTAGAGACAAATGTCCTCTACAATTATGTTGAAGTAATCATCAAAATCGGTTCAGCGACAGTCGAGATAATTGAGGTTATGTGATATTGAAATTGGTTTTTCGACTGTGGCGCCCCTGGTGTTGGTCCCACGAAGTTCAAACATTCTAGAAAGTTGTAGCATTTGGTGAGATCTTTCGTTTAAGTCCTCATTCATCAAAATCGGTCACATAGAACCGGAGATATGATTTTTTGAATTTCGTGAACTTTGACCCCTCATATCTCCGGTTCTGTTTTAACCACAGCGCGCATTTGCACCATTTTGGAAACGTCCTAGACTGGACTACAACATACTAAAATTTCATTAACTTGCACAATGCCGTTTTTGAGAAAAGTGACTTTGAATTTCGATGAATTTTGACGCTATCGCAGCGCCACCTGTGGTGAATTTTTGAACTTCCATCTGAAAGTTCTCATCGAGACGAAACCAAAAAGGTAAAATTTAGGTCGCTATGTCAATTAGAACCGGAGATAGAGGCCGGTCAATGTTCGAACTTTGACCCCTTATAGCTCGGGTCAGGGGTTTTAGATCGACTTAAGGTTTTTTTTTGTTTGATAGGTATAATTAACGGCTACAACATACTAAAATTTCAGCCCAATGCACAATGGAATTTTTGAGTTATTCAACTTATAAGATTTAAAAATTTTCTTTTTAATAATAGCGCCCCTAGCGGTGGTTTTATGAACTTGCGATGTTAGAAGGGGAAGTGGCATTTCACGAGAGCTTTCCAAAAAGCCCTCACTTTTTAAATTCTGACAATTAGAACAGGAGTTATGGCCATTTTAAGAAATTTTTTTTGGACCCTTATAGCTCGGGTCAGGGGGGTCGGGGGACCTTAAGTTTGGTATTGATGGAAAGCTCTAAGGCCCAGCTATAACATACTAAAGTTTGAGCCCGCTCGATGCCATAGGGGCGGAGCTATTGAGAAAACAAAAAAAGGGGGGTCTTCAAAATGGCGGAAGGAGGGGTGGGGGGTGGGGGTCAATGCACCAAGTTGCAATTTTCACCTGATATATAACCTTTGCCGCAAACCGCAAGTCGATATCTTTTTTAGTTTAGGAGCTATTAAGCTCCAAAGAGCGGCCGGCCGGCCGGGAACGTAAAATAGCCACATATATATTCGTAATCAGGAAGTGGCGAAACACATTTTGGCCAAGTTTGAGGTCGATCGGACGACATGAAATTTTGTTAGGATTATAGTAGGTGAGATTGTTAAGAATCTCACCTAATACCGCGAACTCGTGAATTAAATAGTGAATGAAGTCTTTAAATTAAATATATATAATATTTCGGGCCATTTGAAAGCGAGCATTCCCAAGAAGCAATTTTTTTTTAATATATTCTTGTAGAATACACTAAGTAAGGCACTATAGAATCAAAAATCTTTTTATTTGCTTATAACGCTCTTGGTTCCAACACTGAGATTACTAAAAATAAAGTGGCGCACTCTTAAGGATCTTAAGAGCTTCTATAGAAATTTCAACAGAAAATTCTCACTTTAAGCCTTTTAAAAGTGCACTAAAAGACTTTTCTAATACTTGGTTCTATAAGGCAGCTATTTTGCTTCTTGGGTTATAAAAAATGCACACTATTTTGATGTCATTGAATTACCTTACAGTCCTATTTACCGAGAAAGAGGAGCTAACAGACAGGAGATATCTTATATCACCTCTTACAAGCTTCTGAGAAATTTTCAATAGACTAATCCATTTAATTTACAAAATAAAAAAATAATACAAAATAGAAACAATCCTAAATCTAGGTTTTTGTGATGCAGGATATATGCCACTATTGTGAAAAAAACATTTTTGTGCATTCACATATTGTACATATGCATAAAGTATTATGTAATCCTGGATTTCTTTCACTATCACTCTTTTTAACCATTGCATTTCAATACATGCATGTGCTATGTAAAAACTTTCATACACACGCAAAATATTTATCATAAAAATTGAAGGTACATAATATACTACCCCAGCAGCAGTGCGATGTGTGCTCCATAAATTAATTGCAAACGACCGATCACATGTGTGTCCTCAATAATAAGTAAATATTGAGTTTACGGTGTGCATGAAAAGGAGAGAGAGAACATCAAAGCTGCATTCCAACTATAGATGGCAAATATCATAAAATTTGCCATCTATACATAATCCTCAACATTGAGAAAACAGTATACGTCCTAATATTATATATTAATATGCAGAAAATGTCTTCAATATACGTTCCTTTCCATAGTTTAGAAATATACATAGAAAGATTTTATAGATTATGCTGTATTACGCTGTGTTTCGAATATGTATTTTGTTAATTAAATATCCTATATAATATTAAATTGAATTGATCTTTCTGATTTCTCTTTATATTCGAAAATTTTCAAGTTTTAAAATTAATTTAAGTTAAAAAAAATATTAAAGAAATGGATTTATTAAAAATTAAAGCGGCATGTGAGATTTAGGACTTTTTTTTTGCTCTTTTCACTGTATAAATAACATATTAATGTGCAATATTAGGGTGAAGTGGGGCACCCGTGAATTTGAGGAAGCTTTGAAATTGGGATTATTTTTTCCTATTTTTAAATAAAATTGAGCCTTATCATGATACCTCCACAAACAGATTGTGAAGCTAAATTATATTATGGTGTAGCTCAATTCCATTTAAAATTGGAAAAAATACCAATTTCAAAGCTGCCACAAATTTCAAAGGTGTACCACTTCCCTCTAGCCGTATTCTTCATAATTCCTTTTTTCAGATTAAACTGAAGCTTTACCAACAATGTTCCTCGCAGTTCCCTGGTCACAAATGCACAAGATGCTAGAATCTTTCGTGCCTTTTTGTCCGTCGGGTCAGTCATCGGTCCAAATTTAACCCTTTAAGGACGATAGAGACACTGGTGACCCAAAAAAAAATTCTACGGCCTTCTAGAGTTATGTTTTGCTCCAAGAAGTGAGAAAAAGTGATTTTTTCTAACCCTCAATTTTCGACCATCTTGTCCTTAAAGTGTTAAGCCTAATTAGAAATCATTTACACGCACTAATGTTGTGTTAGAATCCAGTTGATATCAGTCGAAAAGGGGCCCTAGCGACCCTATTAGGTGAGATTCTTAACAATCTCACCTACTATAATCCTAACAAAATTTCATGTCGTCCGATCGCGCTCAAACTTGGCCAAAATGTGTTTTGCCACTTCCTGATCACGAATATATGGGGGGCTAAGTTACGTTCCCGGCCGGCCGGCCGGCCGTCCGTCCGGCCGGCCGGCCGTCCGGCCGCTCTTTGGAGCTTAATAGCTCCTAAACTAAAAAAGATATCGACTTGCGGTTTTCGGCAAAGGTTAAATATCGTATGAAAATTGCAACTTGGTGCATTGACCCCCCACCCCCCACCCCTCCTTCCGCCATTTTGAAGACCCCCCTTTTTTTGTTTTCTCAATAGCTCCGCCCCTATGGCATCGAGCGGGCTCAAATTTTAGTATGTTATAGCTGGGCCATAGAGCTTTCCATCAATACCAAACTTAAGGTCCCCCGACCCCCCTGACCCGAGCTATAAGGGTCCAAAAAAATTTTCTTAAAATGGCGATAACTCCGGTTCTAATTGTCAGAATTTAAAAAGTGAGGGCTTTTTGGAAAGCTCTCGTGAAATGCCACTTCCTCTTCTAACATCGCAAGTTCATAAAACCACCGCTAGGGGCGCTTTTTTTAAAAAGAAAATTTTTAAATCTTAAAAGTTAAATAACTCAAAAATTCCTTATGCAATCGGGCTGAAATTTTAGTATGTTGTAGCCGTTGATTATACCTATCAAACAAAAAAAACCTTAAGTCGATCCATAACCCCTGACCCGAGCTATAAGGGGTCAAAGTTCGAACATTGACCGGCCTCTATCTCCGGTTCTAATTAACATAGCGACATAAATTTTACCTTTTTGGTTTCGTCTCGATGAGCACTTTCAGATGGAAGTTCAAAAAGTCACCACAGGTGGCGCTGTGATAGCGTCAAAATTCATCGAAATTCAAAGTCACTTTTCTCAAAAACGGCATTGTGCAAGTTAATGAAATTTTAGTATGTTGTAGTCCAGTCTAGGACGTTTCCAAAATGGTGCGTATGTGCGCTGTGGTTTTAATAGAACCGGAGATATAAGGGGTCAAAGTTCACAACATTCAAAAAATCATATCTCCGGTTCTATGTGACCGATTTTGATGAATGAGGGCTTAAACGAAAGATCTCACCAAATGCTACAACTTTCTAGAATATTTGAACTTCGTGGGACCAACACCAGGGGCGCCACAGTCGAAAAACCAATTTCAATATCACATAACCTCAATTATCTCGACTGTCGCTGAACCGATTTTGATAATTACTTCGACATAATTGTAGAGCACATTTGTCTCTACATTTCGTCCATACATCATTTTCCACTCAGACTACGCTATCACTCCGATTTTGCCGTTTAAGTGT
The DNA here is from genome assembly GCF_024763615.1 of Phlebotomus papatasi. Classification (NCBI taxonomy): domain Eukaryota; kingdom Metazoa; phylum Arthropoda; class Insecta; order Diptera; family Psychodidae; genus Phlebotomus; species Phlebotomus papatasi. Next base: position 47,022,260 of record NC_077222.1, on the reverse strand, counting down.
GAAAAAATTGATTTTTCCCATAATAACGCTTTGAAATCACTCAGATGCCAATTTGACTGCCTCTACTCCACCAAGACACTTAAAATAGGGGTTTAAATGGAAAGTCCCGCAAAATACAACAATTCTTTGATATAGTTGAAGTTCAACAAATGACTACTTGGGGAACTCTGGATGAAAAAACGAGTTAAGAAACAAAAAACCTCGCTTATCTTGGCTTCTAAGTTAGCATGCACTCCGCTGCACTCCGAGTTAGCTCACGTTAAGAATCTCACCTACATAAGCCGGTTAGGATTATCTGTCCCTTTTCAATATTTGGCTCAAATACAAAAAAAAAGTTCTACAACAATTAAAAAAACACTAGTAAAATTTACCATGGGACACTCAATGGGTCAAATTGTAAAGTCTCTATAATGCAAATGTCTCGGGTTCGAATCCCCTTTAGGTCACCCGGAACTTTTCTGGCTTTGAAGATTTTCAGATTGCATTGAGTGAGCTTCACTGCAGTTGATTCCACGAGACATAGAACTGACATCCTCATTCTAAGAAAAAAAAATAATAATGCGTGTCTAGAAATTCTCTTGCAAGAAGGCCTAGTTCCTTCTTATATCGTTGTGCCAGCATTATTATTATTAAAATTTACTATCCGACTGTTAGAATCTAACGTCCATTAATTACCACATTCTAAAAACTATCATACATATTCTGTAATGTTTGGGTGTCGCACTTTGAATCCATTTTATTGGATGACCTCTTTACTATCCAACTAGAGCAGTTTTATACGGAAGACGGAGAATTTTACTAGGGGGAGGTGGGGCTACTTTGAGCTATGGAGCTACATTTTTATACCATTTTTTAACATATTTTTTTAATAAAAACCGGGTATTAACATGTTATAATTTTGATAGACAAAATAATTGTTGGTCTAACTAAAATAATTGTAAGGACCAGCTTTATTTAGAAATAGGCGGAAAAGTCGTATAACGATCTAGCCCCACAGCTCAAAGTAGCCCCATCTCCCCCTATCCTATTTTTCTCAGTGTGGTGATTTGGGGATTATCCACTATATCTCCATGTCTCTTTGCCATATCATTATTTTGGTATCACACAACATTTAATATAAGCTATGGCTTTACTGAATGTTAGAAAAAGAGCTATACCGTTTTTCTAAAATTCATTGTGTTCTCAGAAAATCAAGTCAAACTCGCAACTTTTAAAATTGTATAGCAACTTCATCCTGATTTTTTGTATACTATAATGAAATGTGATTATAAGCTTTTTACACAGTTGAACGTAATATCCTCTATATAAATATATCTGTAAATATTAATACTATTATTATGTGGGGGTTTGTGTAACCATTGAAAATAGAATTTACAGAACATAACATAACATTTGACGTATTAAATTTTTACATGAAACTCCTGAAAATCTCTTCAAATCCTTGTAACTATGCTACAAATATTCTTCTTGTGTAGAATATGAACAAATTTTGCTTTTATGCAGATATGAGTTCTTTTTTTCATTATCCACTACTTGGTGACGATGCACTGAAAAAGTTTTCAGGAATTGCGTCTAGTGGAACTGGAACAGGCGAATGGAACATGATGAAAAGGAGCTGACGATGAATTCAGAATGAGAGAAAAGTCTACTGATTTACTGCGTCACAGGTTTGAAGCTCGCAGCACATTTTAATCCTTCATTTACATAAAAGAAGTGATGAGTGAAAACACAGGATATGGAAAAAAGAGAAATGGTAGAGTCTGTTATTAAAACTAACATCGTTACAACATTCATATTCTGACATTATTATTGAAAAGTTGTGCATTCAGCTAAAGACTTTTATTTCTCAATGTCAAATAAAGACAAATATTTGTTTCTTTCTGAATGTAATTTATAAATTATGTATTCATCATGAGTCTAAAATTGAAGTCAACTCAACAAATTTCAAAATTATTCAGCTCGATATATGTATACATATACCTAAAATCGTTCTTTGGAAATTACAAGGTACCAACTCATTTTCAAACATTTTTCAAGAAACAACATAAAAGCTTCAATTTTGTGTAAATAATTATTACAATTTAATATCTGAACAAAAACATTTCATTTCTTTTTTATTTATCGGAGCACTGCTATAAACATCCAGACTTACATATTTTTACCTTTCAAAATTTGTGTTTCTCTGAATCAGCTCCCTGTAATTCTAAATGATGGACGAACTTATTTGTCTCACAAAAATATGAACGATAAATCTGTTTGTGCCCCTTGACTTTAAACAAATTGCACAAGCAATCAAAAAAAGTAAAATAAAAAAAAAACTTTTACTAACAAAATACAGTGATCTACAGTGGCAACAATTTAAGTAGGAACAGTGACTCTGAATCTTTTATAGGCAAGGAAAATTACATTTGTCATATGCATATACATATTAGGTGAGATTCTTAACAATCTCACCTACTATAATCCTAACAAAATTTCATGTCGTCCGATCGACCTCAAATTTGGCCAAAATATGTTTCATCACTTCCTGATTCCAAATATATATATATGTGGCTAAGTTACGTTCCCGGCCGGCCGGCCGGCCGTCCGGCCGCTCTTTGGAGCTTAATAGCTCCTAAACTAAAAAAGATATCGACTTGCGGTTTTCGGCAAAGGTTATATATCGGGTGAAAATTGCAACTTGGTGCATTGACCCCCACCCCCCACCCCTCCTTCCGCCATTTTGAAGACCCCCCTTTTTTTGTTTTCACAATAGCTCCGCCCCTATGGCATTCAGCGGACTCAAATTTTAGTATGTTATAGCTGGGCCTTAGAGCTTTCCATCAATACCAAACTTAAGGTCCCCCGACCCCCCTGACCCGAGCTATAAGGGTCCAAAAAAAATTTCTTAAAATGGCCATAACTCCGGTTCTAATTGTCAGAATTTAAAAAGTGAGGGCTTTTTGGAAAGCTCTCGTGAAATGTCACTTCCCCTTCTAACATCGCAAGTTCATAAAATCACCGCTAGGGGCGCTTTTTTTAAAAAGAAAATTTTTAAATCTTAAAAGTTAAATAACTCAAAAATTCCATTGTGCATCGGGCTGAAAATTTAGTATGTTGTAGCCGTTGATTATACCTATCAAACAAAAAAAACTTTAAGTCGATCTAAAACCCCTGACCCGAGCTATAAGGGGTCAAAGTTCGAACATTGACCGGCCTCTATCTCCGGTTCTAATTAACATAGCGACCTAAATTTTACCTTTTTGGTTTCGTATCGATGAGCACTTTCAGATGGAAGTTCAAAAAGTCCCCATAGGTGGCGCTGCGATAGCGTCAAAATTCATCGAAATTCAAAATCATTTTTCTGAAAAATTCCTTTGTGCAAGTTAATGAAATTTTAGTATGTTGTAGCCCAGTATAGGACGTTTCCAAAATGGTGCGTAAGCGCGCTGTGGTTAAAACAGAACCGGAGATATAAGGGGTCAAAGTTCACAAAATTCAAAAAATCATATCTCCGGTTCTATGTGACCGATTTTGATGAGTGAGGACTTAAACGAAAGATCTCACCAAATGCTACAACTTTCTAGAATATTTGAACTTCCTGGGACCAACACCAGGGGCGCCACAGTCGAAAACCCAATTTCAATATCACATAACCTCAATTATCTCGACTGTCGCTGAACCGATTTTGATGATTACTTCGACATAATTGTAGAGCACATTTGTCTCTACATTTCGTCCATACATCATTTTCCGCTCAGACTACGCTATCACTCCGATTTTGCCGTTTAAGTGTGAAAAAATTGATTTTTCCCATAATAACGCTTTGAAATCACTCAGATGCCAATTTGACTGCCTCTACTCCACCAAGACACTTAAAATAGGGGTTTAAATGGAAAGTCCCACAAAAGACAACAATTCTTTGATATAGTTGAAGTTCAACAAATGAACACTTGGGGCACTCTGGATGAAAAAACGAGTTAAGAAACAAAAAACCTCGCTTATCTTGGCTTCTGAGTAATCGATGAGATCATGTTCTATAGAAAAATTATAGAGTACATTCTGGTCTACAATTCACCCATATATCACTTTTGTGCCAGTTCATCCAAATCCTTGATATTTTGATTTAAATACAAAATTTGTATAATTTCACGAATTTGATTCAAGATAACTGAATGGCGACTCACAATTTCAGCTCTAAATCGAATTTGCATGCACTCCGAGTTAGCTAACGTTAAGAATCTCACCTACATAAGCCGGTTAGGATTATCTGTCCCTTTTTCTATACATATGACCAAAATTCATGCACAACTTAAATAAGGACAGTGGGAATTTGATAAAGAAAACAGGAATTCAAACAGGAAAACTGAAAATTTTGCAGGTTACTTGCTACACAATGTAAATTAATGATGAATTGAAAGCCATTCAGCGAATAGATTATTTTTTAAAAGTTCAAGAATTATGAAATATTCTGATAGAGTTAACAGTTCTGATAAGTTTCCGGAAGCTTGGAATAATCACAAAGGTCTTAGCTAATCCTGCAAAATTGCCTAAATTAATAAGACCTGGCATAAAACAGTATTTAAGTAACTTGTGGTTTTTGCATATATCCTTTGGACCAAACGGTCCAATAGTTTTTAAAGAAAACAAAAACTCTGGATTTAGAAAATAAAAAAAAATAAGCTAAAAATGCTTCATCTTTAAATTTATTCAGAAATTTTGTGGCGGAAAAACTCCACAGAGATGTCCTTGAAGAGATGGATTCAGATAACGATCGAGTAGATGCCTCGGAAGGAAAGGAATAATGACTCCATTAATGTCCTGTTGACATATCTTATTCATTAAAAACGCAAATATATATGAAAAAACTAACAACATATTCTTCTGTCTGTAAGCGTGTACATTGCAAAAGTTTTTTTCAAAAAAAAATCCAAATTTTTATTAGGCAAAAATTTTTGTTAAAATATGCTGGTTTTAGTTATACTGATGCATATAACCTCATAAGATAGACAGTCTGAAAAAATTTGCGATACCGGTAAGCCACACTATCCTATTGAAGAATGAGAAAATAAAAAAAAGTCCTTTTACACACGAATGAGACGCATATGAAAATAATAATATGTAATAAAGAAATTAGAATGAAATGAAACACAGAGCAATTTTTTTTTATTAGAAACATTTTTCAATGGAATAGCCCCATAAAAGCTCTTAAACCAACACTTGTCATTATCTATGCAAAATCTAAAATATTTTCTGTTAGAATAATTTATCAGAGACCATTTTATTGAGTGTGGTGACGATTCTATGTTGCCCTTTTCACATACAGATAAAATCATTATGGAAAACTCTAGTATGAATATCAACATGGAAAATTTGCAAGTGGTCATTTCTAACCAAAGATATTACGCAATGATTTAATGTGCGGATTTGAACATTTTCCCCGATAGAACTTATGTAAATTTGCATTTGATATATGTGTAAAATATTTCAGTACATCAATCATTTACACGACAAATCCTTAGTTAAGAATTCCTCTATGACAAAGTCAATAGAATTTTGCATATCGAAATAACATGTAGGTTTGTACACTAATTATATAATCACCGGATAGTGTATGCTAGCTGTTTTAGCGACAATAAAATACCCCATCTCTTCCACTAACTTTACATAAATTGAGCCCAACCAGCAATACTACTGAAATCTGTGTGTTATTATTGATGACGCCCACCTACAATTACTGACCCCATCGGAAGTTCATATACAACCCATTAGTGTCATGATTAATACACTAAACTTTTGTGCATAAATATTCAATGAGTTTCGCAATTTGTCGCTCTAATTTCATTTCTATTGAACTTTAGTTTCAATACAAATTTTACATCCGTTCTACATATATATATTCACATAATACTTTATATATAGTGTTGTGTGAGATATGACTCATATATATGTAAGTCATAGTGGCGGAATACAGGACATCGAGAGGACTCTGTTTTATGGCCACTTTCCCCTCTATCCTCACCTACCTATTGGGGGCCTAAAATACACATATTTCACATATGTGTGGGATGCAACGAGTTCGTGTGTAATGGCTTCAATTGAATTTGCTGAATTAAATTTACAAAGAGCCATACTGTGCGAATATCGTTACTATTCACCAAAGCTGCATCCAGCACCCAACTACAGCGCATATATGTAATATCCCAGTTGAGCTTTATTATTTTGTCTCTCCACCAAAACCGTTCCCAACAACCCTTTTAATATATCACATAGTCAGTTGCTTGCTTTGAATTCCCATACATGTGTAATATAACATTTAATTAGTAATCGTTGGTATGAAATTTGTTGGCAAAATACAAAAAAAAAAGCATTTTGAATATTCCACCAACGGTCCTTATAAATATTTCATCCAACTATACCCATATATCCGTGAAAATTTTTAAACACTCTGTTAGCATCACAAATTCCCGGGTAATTTCTTTATAGCCTACACTTTTACCCATAGCTATTGTGCCCTTCTTTTTTTTTGTCATTCTTCATATATGCACAAACTTTCCCATATCTACCCGAAATTTCCCTCTTGTTGCCACTCACTGAACGGATACACTAGCAATTCTCTGGTTTTCAACCTCTTTTTCTCTGCTTTCGCTTGTGACCCAACAGAGAGCAGAAAAACACCCACAAAATGCTTCCAGGATGGGTCACCCCAAAAGGGAAATCTAGTATGGTGATTGTTGGTGTGTAAAAGTTGTATGCAATTGAGTAAAACATTTCTCTCCTTTTCTGCATTGATTTAATGGTCGTGACAAAAGGCCAAAAACTGAATTTCACTTCCATCCCCACATTACACCCTCTTGCTTTCAGCATCACGACCCCTGATTTGATTGCCTGACGCCATATAGTATATACCCTCAAATTATTCCCAATGGATCATACATTTATTTATTGCCATGCAGCAACATTTAGAGATATTGAATTTTGCTGCGTGCACAATTGCAGGAAAACAAAAAAAAGTGTCAAGATAAAAATGATATAGGGCCATGAGTCATCGCGAAATTCATCAGAGACAAGTGATGAGCAGACAACAAGAGGGTGTCTGGGATTGGTTTCGCTTGGTTTCCTTCTAAAAGACTTTCTCCCCTCAATTTTATTTTCCGTCTTTGTGACTTCATTCGGAGACTTTTCAAATTGATATCAATGTTGAAGACTTTTTGGGGGATTAAGAAACATATAGAAAAGTTTGTCCTTATACATATGCCAGTGTATTAAAACAAATCCTTGAAAACAATAAAGAAATTGTGAATTGGAGACTTATCATAATGCTCAAACTTATGGGCTTCAACAAAATAGTCTTGAACTAGCCTAACCTGGATCTGTTATATGTGCCCGATATCATAAATTCAGCAATTCTACAAAATATCGATTTTACTTAATTTTACTTAACCAATCCCTTTTATTTTTGAAGGCTTATATGCCACGCACCAAATAAATGTCAGAAAGATTTTATTTAAATCAGACAGTGGATGTTTTTTTTATTTATTCATTTATTTCGCTGACTTTATCGTTAAAATACAAAGTCTTAAAGTTTTCAATTATTTACATGTATTTAAGATTTTATATTATTACGAAAACTATTTGGAAAATGAACTTAATTGGATCCATAAGAAATATAATAATTCGATTTTAAGCTTTTTAGGTTTTAAGAACCGATTATGATATTAAATTTTAGAAAATTTTGTGGAGTTATTTAAATAACGATTTTTAAATAGTTTATTTATATTTCAGCTTATTATATTTCAAATAGAGTACGTGGCATTATGAAAGGATCACATTAAAAAAAAACATATTTAGCAAATATCACATAAAGAAATGAAAAATATAATATAAACAACATTTCTTATTCATCAAAATCAGGGGCGTATGTTAATCAACGTATAGAGCCACGTAAGTTTTAGATTTCAATCAATTTTTCTGCTTTTCTATTTTTATCGGTTTTATCTGACTCGTTTTGAATGAGAGACAGATTTTTTTGTTCCTTTAATGATTCTACTGCTAGAAATCTACAGAGAGAAAATTGATATTGAGGTTTTCAATTCATACTATTTTATCCATTTTATCACAATATAAAAACATTTTTGGTAAGTTAATTGAAATTGTGAAATTTTGTTTGTTTCTCATATTTTATTTGTACAACAAAAAAAATCTGGGTTAAGTCACAAACTTGAGGATTACAAAAATCTAATGCATTTTACTACATCTTTGTCGAGTTTGTTATTATCTACTAATATTTTTATTTATTTATTTTTATTGTGTTAAATGCTTCTTATCTGATAACAAAATCTATTGTTTATATCAGCCCATTCTAAATAGTTTATAAAGTAATCTCTTTCATAAGTATTATAATTGAGACGCATAATTTGAATTTAAACTTGTGTTTTAATTAGTTATTTAATTAGTTGTGGTATTGAGACGCGCTCCGTGAAAAAAAGACCAAAGGTCCAGAAAAGCGGACTTTGTCATATGTAATCATCATGTAAATAAAAAGTAGTCTCTTAAAATAAACTGAATATGGCTCAGTTTAATTTTAATTTAATATGATCAACGAAATGACATCAACGGATATAGTTTTCTATGTATAATATTATACTCATATATATCCTTGTCCTTCAATTCACTTTTCACTCACCAGTGTTTTCCTTCTTTTGAGTTACTGATGGCAAACAACTGAACCGAGAGACGCGGCCGTGTGTCCCCCTAAAATCTAATTGTGGTTACCAATCCGCTCGGAAAAATGTACTGAGATTGATGAGCAAATATATTAAATGTATTTCATCGCTGGAAGAATTAATTCAATACTTGTACCCTCGTCAGGATAATTTCACTCACCCTCGTAACTAAAGTTCCCCCTTGCGATTCTTCCTTGAATTTATCGTTGGATTCATCCTCCTACCACAATGAAAAAAAAGCATTGAGAAAATTCAATCTACGTTGGTTAAGGCACGAATTAGAGAAAAGTTACTGATGTAAGGATGATTCATCCAAGACAACAAAACTATTGAGTTTTAATTGGTGTAGATTTTATTTTCCAAATTATTGCATGTTAGCAGTGTATTACTTGGCTTTTAGAAAAATTAACAAGACGTTCCCTAATTTTTTTTAACAATTTTCTGAAAGATTCATAAAAAAAATGATTGTGTATTTCATCTTAGCGAAATACTCAAAATCGTAACTTGATGACATACCCCAAAAGTACCATCGGATTATTACCTAAATATATTAATAAATTTTCTTAATGATTTAATTTATTGGATAAAGTATTATATTCACGAGTTCGAGAATTTCACAAAATTTCGTCCACAGCGAAATTTGTTTTTAAATTAGTAAGTTAAGAGCCATCTTGAATAGATTTATGAATCATCCGAAATGTGCAAAATAGTTTATCAACAATCCATATTCATTTTGGATTAGCGGTTCAGGCCTACTGGAAGTATAGTTCAGATTTATCAAGAATTTCAAAACCCTTTTTCCAATTAATCTAAATATGAGCCTATTCAATTAAGAAATATCCTCTCTAAGAATGTACTCTTTAACCCGTGACTTGCAAATCCTGCTACGTTTTCGTATATGGAGAAAATGTCCGACTTATTTTAGAGGGGTTCACCGAAGTCTCTATCTCTAACCGTGTAGGGTCTAAGCGTGGTAAGGATCGGATAGACAAACGGACGGTCAAACAGCGTGACATCATTTCCCAGAAATCATCTGAAACGCAAAGATATGATGAGAAATATGGCCCCCGGGGGGGGGGGGGGGGGGAATATCGAGGGATTATACATATATACTGCTTTCTCTGTGGAGTTCTAACTGTAAAAGATCAAAACAAAAAAAAAACAAGATGTCAAAATTATATTCAAATGCAATTCAACTTATGCTCAATCCATTATCTATCTATCTTAATCAGAAATTCTTTCAAGCAACGAAAAATCAATAAAACTATTCCCTTCACGCGTGGATGTTCCTACAATTTTTTGTGAAAAAATTCAGTTAGGGGAGGGTGGGGCAGTTAAAGACGGGACAGTTTCAATTTTTGCATATTCTTCTTATCCCTTTGAAAGGAATGGGATAAAACCTTTATGTTATTGAAGAGATGACTGAGACCCATGTTCATAAAAATAATTAATTTCGTGATGTTTCTCGTTTGAATTCTGTAATTGATTTTATAAAACTGCATCAAAATGAAACTTTTTGTAATGTTTTATTTTCAACAATTTCTGAACTATTGCATTTATCTATCGAAGTAACATAATTGTATTAAATTACCAGTGGTTTTATGATTATTATAAGGCATTTAGCGTTGAATGAATTCTAAGGCGGTTCTGACAATTTTGATTTGAGTTTCGAAAGTGCGTGAGGGGCAGTTTCATGCAAGCATACGGAGAAGTTTCCAGTGTCTAACAATTTACTTTTTTAATAATATTTAACTTACAATGATCATTGAAAATGGTTTGTAGCTGTTTTTGTCCATAAAGTTTGAAATGATGGGAAATAGTATTTCCTAAAGTTCATAAAAAAAATTAAAAAAAAATAATCTTTCACTCTTTTTTAAGTGCTTAAAAATGATGAATTTAATTGTTATAATATCTTTCCAGAATGTTTTCAGCAGGACATTGTAAATTTTTTTTTAGTATTACAAAAATTCAAGACTTTAAAATACTATTATAAAACTGTTATACTAAAAAGGACATGTTCTAAGGTGATATAATAATTCAACAATGTACAGAATTAGCTCAGCACTACAAAATACTTTTCCTTCGTATAAAAATATAAAGAAAATTCCACAATTAACGAGAAATAGGCTTGGAAATTTTTGGATATATTTTATTTTTTTCTGCATAATTAATTAGAGTTAAAATTCTGTTATAAAGTTCTTGTTCGATTATATTTTTATATTTTAGAGTCTTGGAACACTTCAAAATAGTAATTTTAATCAATTCTGGTATCGCAAGTTTCCTATAAACACTTTTTATCTTTCTCAAAAATTGCCTCATACTTATCTTGAAATTGCCCCGGGATGGGGGACTTTCATACATTCTGCCTTTTAATTGAAATGAATTTCTCCACAATAGACTAATGAAATTAAAGGATTATTGTTATTATTTTTATTAACCCTAAACCCAACCGTAATTCAAAGAATATACACAGTTTTACTTCTGTTTATTATCTCTTTGCAAAATGGTCTCAAAATCCATTTTGCAATTTAGGGGTGAAACTGCCCCACCCTCCCCTACAGAGAAAATGTTTTCCCACCTACATAAACTGTTTAAAAAAAAAAAAGAAACAAAAATGTTCAACTAACTATAGTAATTGATATGTTAGATGTTTTTCGACAAAACTGAAAGGCGTAGAAATACTTTGACATTATATTGTACGTTTAATTTGATGCATTTTTTAAAGAAAATTAAAAAAAAATGGAGCAGCTAAAATTAAAAATTACTCAATTTTCGGATTTTATATTTTTCTTCGCAAAAAAATGGTGACGTTTAAAAAAACTGCAGTTATTAAAAATATTATTTTAGAAGAATTTATTAAATGGTCTAAAAAATACATTGGATAATTTACCTACAGATGTGCCTATGCTATAAAGATAGACATAGATACCATAAATAAGATCCTTTATGATAAGAATTATATGTAGATATGAAACGATATCTTCAAATGTCAAATTTATGATTTAATAGAAATTTTTCTGTACTCAATACGGTTTATTATTCTGAAGCAGAGCTCACGTGAGATTACAACTGCAGCAAAATCCATGCTATTGTTGTTGTTACTACTTGTAAAAACTAGTACAAACCAAAAGTATTGGATTTAAATATAGCTTTAAGAATATGAGTAGTTAAATAATGAGTAATTATTTCATTCTATATAGCGATATTGTGTAACTTTTCAGCATTTTCCAGTCATACTGATGTCTGAGAGACGCCAAACTCAACGAAACTCATTTCCCCTAATTCTTGCGGGGCTTTTTTCGTGACACAACTAAGGGTAGATTCCACCCCCACTGCTTCGTCAATTGATTCAAATCCACCAACAACTCACACATTTACATTCTATGAGAACCAGGAGATGAAATCCCATGTTCCCCACTACTCTGGGTACCCAATCATGCGCTCTGAATTCATTATAAGTACACAGTCATTTAGAAATCCATAAAATTGTGGCATATTTTCGAGTGGGAGGAAGCGAGATGAGGGAACGTGAAAGAGTGGTCGCAATGTCCAAAAACCAAAAATTCCTCTCTTACCATCCCACATCAATTGGACATGTAGTATCATATCGCAAAATTATACCATATTTATTGATAGATTCCTCCACTATATACGTATTTACTATATAATCCCGAATTTGAAAGTATAGTAAAGTGATTGTGTAAACGATCGAGAAGCAAAAGAATGTTATTCTACAGAGAAAATCCGCTTTTTTCGTCACTTTCCCTTTGCTTACATATCGATAAGATATACCAGCCCATTTTTTCTCTCACCCACTCCGATATATCATACCAATGTACCATTAAAAAGAAAAAAAAAATATATATATATATATAAATATATATGTATGTGAGGGATAGATAATTAAAGGACGCTAAAACGCTATCGCACAAAAACCATGAAAACTTTACATTACATACATTTAATAATATTAATATGCTTTTGAAAATACAACCACTTGAGGAAAATTAATTTCTGTTAAGTGGATACTTAGCACCCGGAACAACTTTAACTAATTGAAGAGAAGCGCAATGTACCATTAAATCAATATTTATGAACGTTTGCTCTACTTGTGAGAAACGCACATTTTCATCTCACATGTCACCGTTTCTCATCCAAACAATTCAACATCGCTTTTCCGTTTTTGTCCAAGGGAAAACCACGCAATTGGAAGCAGTGTACGCATACATGCTTCTCATCTAACAGTGCACAGTAAAAATAATGTGTAAAATTTTACTACTATAATAATGCAAAATCGGCTATTTTAGTTGTTTATTTTAAAAATGTTTAAATAATACACAGCATTTTGGTAATTTATTGTCACGTGATTGAAAATTACTAAGGTAGATTAAGCTAATTCAAAACCTTCTCCAATTGGAGATTTTTCGCTACTCAAAATGGAAACGTCATTGTTTTCATGACAAATCCAGTACTAAATTACTATATTCACATATTTTCTATACCACAGTTTCATTATTTAGTTAATTTTGCTCTAAATAAAGCGAAAATCCATTCATATTCACAAATTTAAATTTGGGAATTTCACAGAAAAATTAAAAGTGTACCGTGTACCCTTTCACCATCGAATTTTTCATCGATCGACCATGTTTTCCAATGAAAAGCACAATAAGGTAACTGTTGTTAATTCTTTTGTTTATCATTTATGTCATATTTCTGGATAATTTCAGTTAAATTCAGTGCTATTCTTTATTGTTAACGGTACGTGAAGTTTTCAAATGAAATAATTACTTATTTCGTGAACAAAAAAAAAGTTTTTCTAAAGTGTCTGCAAATGCTTCAATAGGAAACCCCGGAAATATGATTTTTTGGAGAGAATCGGACAATTTAATTATTTAATTGCGATCTGTGTAAAATTTCCTACTATTATAGTGATAAAAATTTTTCAACAATGTTTTGTGATTTAAAACTGTTGAAAAATTCGAAAAATTACCACTATTATAGTATTCAAGTGTGAAAAAATACACAACTTTATGGTATTTTTTGTCACATGATCACAAATTAACACTATTATAGTTTGATTATAATTTTTCACACTATTATAGTGTAAAGCCTTGGGTATTTCAACCAAAATTGTTGAATTTTTAAACAAAAGTTGTGTAAAAATTCTTGAATTTCCATTTAAGACTTATACTTCTGTCGAGATGCTTTTCATTGGCCAAAAGTCATATAGAACATCAAATATTAATATGTATAATAAGTATCCTGAAGATCCGAACATCAAATGTAAGCATCTCGCATTAGGGGGGATCCCGAGTACAGGAAAAAAACATTAAAAATGTCTAAAAAGGCAAGAAAAATCAACATATACAGAATTAACTTTTTTTTTTTTACACACAAAAATTCAACAATATTTAAATGCAACAACTCCAAATTTAACAACTTTAATCCTAATCACACCTTCGGTGATCTCCCGATTTCTTACACATCTTTTTTTGATACGTAATCATTTATTTTTTTTATCACCCTTATTCACAGATCCTTCCGAATCTTCCTGTTCATCCAATTTCCTCTCCCCACCAATCCCAGTTCTTCATTCCATCCTTCTGTTGTTTGTTCCGGGGACATGGACAATATCAAACGTTCCCCTGTACCCTCCGGTCCGTGAGGACACTCCATCGCCGGTTGAGTGCATCGGATTTACGGGGAGACTGCAATGGCTCCGGTGAATGACCAAGAGCCCCTGACCATTGGGCTCCACACTCATTGAGGCTCAGGTTGTTGGAGTGCGTGGTGCTGGAGAGTGGCTATGGGTGGCTGATGGTGGAGAAGCTGAAAGACGTTGTAACTTCCGCAGCGGCCCATGGTGGGACAGGGAGCCAAGTCAGTTTTCTTCTCAACTTTGTTCCAAATCCCTTCGCTTCTCTCTTCTATAGGCAACCTCGTCGCCTCGTCACATCAGCACAGCCACTTTATTGCACTCCGAAAAAAATGTTGAACAGGCAAGACTTTTGAGATAATTTTTTATAAATTTTCTTTTAAACAACGAAACTTTTATTTCCATAACATTTTACAAAACCTATTGTAGTTTTTAATTTTTTTTCAGAAATTGCTTATGACAAATATGACTTTTGTAATATTGAGTTTGCTGAATAGACCCAAATAAAATAAATAAATAATAATAAAACAATAAGGACCAGCTTGCAATTTGTAAACATATTTTTAACATTAATGAGCGTGAATCAATGAACGAAATGAATGATATTTTAGCAAAATTTTGGAAATTCAAAAGGCAATGACGAAGAGGACAACATTCATATTCTGTGCTAATGTCTAGCATTTGGGCACTGTTTACCCCACTCCTTTTATGAAATGGTTCCAATCTGGAGATTTTCTGTCTTAATTCTTTTTAAGGACACGAAAATAAAATTCTAACAAACAGAGAAGGACGGGTGCAATAGTCGCAGAGCCTGGACCTGCTTCGGGCCTACCTTACTACTCTAATAAAAAAATGCAAAAGGTAAGAGCTTTAGGTCTTTTGTGTTATTATGTACAGAAACTTTCCTCTCATTTTAATTACTAAAAGATTTATGAACTAGTTTAAATCTATGTAAATAGTGATACAAGTGATTCTTAGTGATACTAAAAATGAATACTTAAAAGACTCTTTAAAATTTAAAACAGATTTATATTTCTTTCTATGCTCTAATCGATGTTTCGAAGATTTTTTGTCCCTTTTCCCTCATGCTTAGGTTTGCAAATCAACAAAAATTAAAATTATTTTAAACCTAATTAAGTATTCTAATAATTCTGTTGAATGACACATTGCAAGTATTAATTTAAAAAAACAAGGTGAGAAGGCTTTACATTTATTGCCTTAGCAGAAAACACTTAACATTAAAGTTACCTCATAAATTGCTAATAATGTTTATCTAAAACTAAGATGTGGTGTTGTGGTACTTCAAAAATGCACACACTCTTCATCTATATTCGCTTCCATGTCTTAAGTAAACAATTGACCCAGGCATAGGACTTGGTCAACTAGAGGTCAGTTTCTTGGCACTCGACTATCAACACGTTCACATTCAGACAGAATATAGCAGCAATTTTCCTTATGTACTTCCTCAGATTCCATTAGGGAAGGGGGAAACAAATTTGTATATACGTGTGGGGTTTTAGAATATATGTTGCAATGGCTCTCAATTCACAAACTGGCCAGCTAAATGATTCAATTATGCCACTCGAAAATGGAGCATTTATGGAGTTTCGTCGAATCTTCAACAGATACCCCAAACCACACTACATCCAATTCAGCAGTTGATTTATATCAATTAGGTATGAGGTATACTTCAAGTGCTTTCTCTTGTTCCCCTCCCACATTTAAAGTATACTCTTCCAGGCCAATTATTTAAACTTATTACTATATATACAAAATTCTATATATGTATATTTAGAGGTACTATAATTCAGAAGAACCCAAAACCTTTCTAACTCATATCTCAATTAACTCTAACTAAACAGAGAATTGGACAATTTTACACAAAATACATTACATACATTAACATCAACAGTATAATACTGCACTAATCTACCAAACTCCAACTTACAAATTTATTTAAACACATTATACTAATTCCTTGTACGTTTACACAATCATTCTAGATTTTATGTTCATATTCGATTATCACGCTTTACAAACATTTGCTTAATAAATACATAAATACACCGAGAAAAATTTTATGGGTAGTATTAATGTTTTTCTGGGTAAAATCAAATGAAATTATGGGTATTTTGGCCCCAATGGTAGAATACATTTGATTTTAAAGTATTTTTTGATTTAAATACAGATGACTTTTACTTCAAATATTTTTACATTTGATCTGAAAGGCAGTAATCATAGCCACAACAAATATATTTGTATTTATTTTGAATGGCACTGTATTTGAAAAGAAAACATGTTTTTTAAATCAAATACATTTGCACTTTATTTCTAAAGTGGATTTTAAACACTTTCATGGGTAGAATCAAAAATTTCTGGGTAACACTACCATAGTTTCAATAGTAGAAATATTTGTTTTAACCACGATTTACCATTAATTTAAATACACAATGGGTAAAATTAAAAATTTCCTTGGTATATTTAAATGTACTTTACCATAGATTCAATGGCAAATATGTTTGCTTTGATATTCCTCCACATTAAATCATATAATATTCTCGGGTAGATATAACAGTACCAGGGTATATTTAAAAAACTCTTGCTATGATTTCAAAAATAAATTTATTTGACATAAATAATGTGTATTCACAATAAAATTGTATTACATTAATTTCTATGGGGTGTTGCACGACTTTCTAGTAGTTTCGTGAAGTCTTCTTCTCAGCTTTTGGATGTATGTTCTTCTGCTTTCTCCCAATTGTGTTTACCAGTTTCAGAAGAAATAAGATATTTCAAAAGACTGATTGTGTTTTGCCCCGTAAAGATAAACGATGACATAATGAAATCTGAAAGACAGAAAATAAAATTAAATGGAATTAAAAATCTGAATCTATATGGTATCTATTGAAATAGCGCAAATAGCTATTGAAAATAGAGTGCTGAAATAATTATAGTCCTATCCCATAATCTTTAAAAGAAACCAACAATAAGTCTCGAAAAAACTTATACATATAATATGATGTCCTTTTATGTTAATCATAAAAAATTTAATTTTGATTATAGAATCTTGTTTTCTCAAAACTTTAGTAGAATTTCGTTTTTTATTCTGGTGATAATTATAATTCCAGGTAATAATTGTAGGGCTACAGTATTTATTTTTCACCAATGGCGGTTAATAATTTGTAATTATTCAATGTAACTTACTTGATCAGTGGTAGTGCTCCTCGTCTACTTTTATTACAGCGCTCACTTTTCTAAGTTGTGTTTTGCAGATTTACGGCCTTTACTGTTTGCTCTGAGTTCTGCTGCTATCTGCGAATCACTTTTCCAATTCCATTTAAAAGACAATGATTGTCCTTTGCCCAGTGAACGGATTCAACGGTTACCACGATTGATAAAAGAAAGAATAAAAATAAAAATGAAATTAAAAACTTTTCCAGTATGATATTTTCCAAAGCGATAATTGAAAATACATATTCAACATAAATAAGTTGATATAATTAACATTTTTATAATAAAAAAATTATGCGAGGTCCAATATTTCTTTGTAAAGATCAATGCTAACTTTCACAGATTATGTAATTCTTATTGCATTACAAAAAAAAATCAATTTTCTTACCTTGATACTATTTAGGTCTCTCCTAGATGGAATTTTTGAAGAAAAG
This sequence comes from Phlebotomus papatasi, assembly GCF_024763615.1. Taxonomy (NCBI): domain Eukaryota; kingdom Metazoa; phylum Arthropoda; class Insecta; order Diptera; family Psychodidae; genus Phlebotomus; species Phlebotomus papatasi. Next base: position 47,004,234 of record NC_077222.1, on the reverse strand, counting down.
TAGTTCGATAAAACAGATGGGGATAATTTTCCAGCTTCTGCTCACGGACGTTTCCAATCAACAATGACTTGCAATCAGGATGATCGATTGAACTTGAAAAATATTGAAAATTACAAATCGTTAGTAAAGTATTAAATAATAAAAAATTCTTATGACGAATTTTAAATTTAAATAAAATAATAAAAAGTTTGACATTCCATTTTAGCTTAAAAGAAGAAATAAATTTAATTTAATTTACCGAATATGATTAATAGGGGGAGGCTTTGATCGTTCGCACATACGCTACCTTCAGACACTTCATATTTCTCCCATATTCCTTTATGAATCTCACATATGGCTATATATTGTAATAGCTAACCTTAAATCCCATCTTTCCTGAAAAAATTGAGAGTCTAATCCTTTTTTCCTAGTTTCAGGAAACAAAAAATAAAAACAGGTCCAAAACTGTAATTTTGCTGTGCAATATTTCATACGATTGTGCAGAATTAATATCACTTTTCTGAAAAACTACTATCACAAAGGGTAGAAGGGTTATTAGGAATCAGATTTATGTAAAAATCTTTTAGGCTGAACAGGCACTTTTTGTGGGTGGAACAAAATTCACAAACTTGACTCAGATTCATCGATCGCACATAGAAGACTGCTTCTTTCAGATATTTTCCAGGAAACTTCATTTTAGATACGATCCCTCATATTCACATCTATTGTAATCTACCGATTTGATCCACCACTAAAAAGGAAAACTTAAAAATCGTAAAGTTGATAAACAAGAAGTAATTTGACTCAAATAGGCTGCAGTTGAGTAATTATTAAGCAATTTTGCATTTCTTTGATATAAAAATATTTTTCAAGCTTGCACAAACTGAATGTGCAATGAAAGAATCACATCTGCAATAAGCTCATACAGTTTACAACTGGTTTTTTGACAATCTTTGACATAACCTCACTATTGTGTTGTTTTGCATGACAAAGAAAAGAAATTGTCCGTGAGAAGCTGTTTTGTGAAAATTTTAGCTTGTTCACCTGCTGAAGCTCAATATCTGTGCTAAATCCCGATTCCTGCAGCTGCAGGAACAGAGAAATCTTCAATGATGCGCATTCAAACGTTTTTGTGCATATCCGGCTCCGTGGAGGAATGGTGGAATCTTGTGTGGTCTTCTCGCTTGCAGAGTTTTAGTCAATTTTTAGCTTTAAAAACTTATTGATTCGTGTAAATTTGGTGATATTTGGACTTTTTAAGAAAGTATTCATCAGTGATGCAATTCTGACGCCGTCACATTGCTATCCCGCCAAAATTTTCCCGATTTTGCGAAATATAATATACATCATACACAGAGTCTTCACTCTGTATGAGTGGGCACGGATAAAGAGTGTGGCGCTCTCAGCGGGATGGCATGTGTAGTAGTGCACAAAAAGCGGAATAATTGCTGTTATTTTGAATATCCCGCGAATTTTATCTCGCGAGCTCCTGGAGGTCGTGAGATGGCAAAATAGATACATTTTAAGTGAAAATTTCACGATTTAGTGCTCAAAAATTTTCGTTAAAATTGTTTCTATTAATTTTATGTAATATATAATTACATAAATTTAATGTCCACGAGGAAAGATTGAAATAATTATCGATGAATACTTTGGGGTTTCTTGGTGTCTCCAGAACATATCCCACAAAGATACTTATGGTCCATCATTTCAACATTCTGAAATATCTTAATGTGAAAATTCTCAAGAAATGGGTAAAAGTATTTGATTAAATGCATATTATTTCAATAACGAGTAGGATGGTGTTGTCCAGAAACGATTTGTTCACGATGTTTGATTCACAATGAGATTTTCCTAGAACTACATTTTTAAACTAATTAATTTTTAATTTTAATTTTTTCTATAACTTTCTTCATTTTCTTCATAAATCCCTGAATATCCTTCAAATCCCCGAAAAGGATTGCGCAAGACCACTTGTCTTTTTCACGAAAATATTCTCGAAAAAAGAGCCAAGTTCTCTGAAGATCATAAACACGGAGAACTTAAGATTGAGGGACCGGTGTAACAATTTATTAACAACAATAGCCTGATGGTCGTTGAATGGAACATTTCAGCCAAGAATAAAAAAAAATTCTTCTCAAAGCTTTTTCGGTTCCCTGCGGACCTTCTTCGCGGGTCGAAAATGTCAGGTTTCTGGAATTTTGTCTTTCTTGGGGGCCAAAGGGATGTCTTCATTGGGTACATGGGTTCTGAGTCACACACTTCACGAACAATTTTACAGCAATATTTTACTTTTTACAAATAAGGTTACTAGTTACTACACAAGTTAACCAAAATGAAATAAAAATCTTTCTTGGCTACTAACTAAGTTTTGCTTAACTCATTTAGTAACTTATTTGTAAAACGTAAAATATCGCCGTAAAATTGTTCGTGGAGTGTGTGATTCAGGACCCATGTACCGCATGTACCCAATGAAGACATCCCTTTGGCCCCAAGAAAGACAAAGCCCCAGAAACCTGACATTTTCGACCAATGAAGTGCGCTGCGCAGGGCACCGAAATCTCTAGGAAGAAAAGTTTTATAATCCAAGGACAAAATATTCATATTTTAATAGATTATTTTGTTCATGTTTTACGATGATGTTACCATTACCTCTTCCTTCCCATCCTATGATATTCAGTGGCCCCAGCTCTTTCCTCAAGGAAATATTTTCTCGAAGGACACAAGTTGTCCTATACAGCCTTATTTATAAGTTTGAAGAATATTCAAGGATTTATGAGAAAAATCGAGTAAATTACAGGAAAAATTAAATGATAGGAAATTAGTTCGTTCTAGGGAATTTTTCCTTGAATTCTCCTGCAAAAATCATTTCTGGATTCTGGACACCAAAGTTCTGTATTGTACAATTATTGAGATAAATACAAGTTTAAACAAGCAAGTTTACTAATTTCTTGAGAATTTTTACCTAAAGATATCTCAGAAATTTGACGTGATATTTCTCCATAAATGTCTTGGGAGAACATGTTCATGAAACACCAAAAGGAAAACAAAAGTACTCATCCACTTGCACCCCCCACAAGAAAGGATTTCATTTTATTGCACTGTGTTTTAGAAAAAAAACCTTTAGGTATTATAGTTCATAACGAAATTGTTTATTAAATACCCAAGGCATTAATAAATTCATATGAAAAAATCATTTAAAAAAATTATTTTGATACCTTGGACCACACTTATAACAAAGAAATTAAAATTTGAGTGATTTGATGAAGCCGGCTATGTAACGGAAATGATTTTGAAAATATCCCGCAATTAAAGAGTGAACGAGAGAGTGCGAGCGAGAGCAATAGCATGATTGAGAAATGACAGCCTCATTGAACAAGCGTTGAATTTCACGGATTTTTCTTTAGTTTTTCGCGAATTTAATATTTTAGTAAATCAAATTACAATAATTTTCATCTCATAAAGGATGTTTCTGTGTTTAAATATGAATAATTTGCTCAAAAGTGCACAAAATATGAGCTGAAGCGGCTTCACACACACAACCACCATCCCGAAAAATCTGGATAAATTTTGTGACGGACATCGGAATTGGGGGTCAGATTTAACCGTTTCGGGAGTGAAATTCTCGTAGAACCAATCAAAAAAATGGTTTTTAATGTCAATAAAACATCTCTCAGAAAAGTTCCAAAAAAGTGATATTAAAATGTTTTATTCTATATAAAAATGGTTTAATCAAGTAGATTAGAGTTCCCTTTAAACAATGATGTGCAACTTTTAGTGTCCGGTGCAAAATTTACGGTGAAAATGGGGTGTTCAATGATGGCGTGAATCGTGTGCGATAATAGAAACTTGATTCATCTATCGGATAAATCGCCATTAAATTTTCATTTTCCTCTGGAGGAAAATCTAAGGATTTCCTGGAATTTTGTTTGGTGGGATTATAAACCTTATAAGTAAGACATTTTTTTGGCATAGTTGGAGAATCCATACAGTTTGCATGGTAGTCAGAAAAAATCACTGAACTTGAACATCATTTTTGTATGCGAAAGTTCAAAGCCTCCCCCTACTTTTCTGGCAAATATTTTTTTACTTACCCAATCTAACGATTTCCAACACTTTATCAAATTTCTTTGTCGATCACTTGATGATTTTTGCCACTTTATAAGTTTACTTATTCACTCTAACATTTTTTTAGTTTTTTTTTCATTTTCAAATAGATTGGAAATAATTTGTGTGACAACTTTTCAACTCAGCGGTTTCTTCAAGACTGACTCGTTTTAATGTTTTCCGTACTGATAAAATCAGTCATAGATATGAATGTAATTTCCTTTTTTTCAAATACTTATGCTATTGATTCAAAAAATAGTATTAGATTTGATTGGTTTTTCATTCTAAATAAATATAAATTTCATTCAAATTATTAATTGTTATAATCAATGCATATAGAAACTAATATTATTTATTTTATGCAAATCACGCCATTTGAAGAACACAATACACTGACCCTCGTGCATTTGCGTTCGTGCGTGTACGCCAGCCAAATATTAAATTTTTGGATGATTTAGAGCGAAATTCATTCAATTTTTTTAAAATGAAAATTTAAAAAACCTAATCAATAAGAATGCTTTAATAATTGGTATTTACCTTATTCTTTATAACATAAGTAAGTTTCTTAGGCATGTTTAAGAGAGATTCATGAAGAATTTTTAGCTCAATCCGCTCCCTCTACCAAAATTTCAGCCCGATCCGTGCTATAGAGCCGGAGCTAATTAACTTAGAAAATTGGAAAGTTTTCTTTTTAATTATAGCACCCCTAGCTGTAGTTTTACGAACTTATGATGTTAAAAGGAGATCGGCATTTCACGAAAGTTTACCAAAACGCCCTCATTGATCAAATTATGAGAGTTAGAAACAGAGCTATAACCACTTAAAGAAAAATAATTTGATTCTAGCCCGGGAAGATTTGCGTTTTTTTTTTAGTCGAAGCTCTAAGGCCCAGCTATAACATACTGAAATTTGAGCGTGATTGATGCCATAGAGACCAAGCTATTGAGAACACAAAAAAGAGGGTTTTTACGAAAATGTGAAATTAGTTGCAAATGACATGTTGTTTCATTTGGCTAAAGTTTAAGTTTAAATAATAAAATGTAATTATTTTTACATATTGTATTCGATTAGAATAAGTAGTTATTCACTTAAAACGTATTGATATTTATGATGAAAGGAATTTAATTTTCACCCTAATTTAAATGAATAATTTTTCAAATTATGACGACTGCAGTAAATGTAAAAACTACTGTTATTTATATTTAACGACAAAAACCATTCGTATCAAATATTTACTCAAAGTTCTTTAATTTTTACATTTAAATGAAATGCATATTTTATACAGAAAAGTTTCCACAATTCAATTTAATACCTGATCATTTAATGTTTAGATAGAAAAAAAATCATTTGAAATAAAATTTTGAAACAATTGTTTAAAAAGTCTTTTTCATTTGAAATAAATACAGATAATATTAAGATGTATACAAAAATGTCAGTATTAAATTTTACCCATTAAATTAATGCTTGTTGCATTTGATTTCATAAAACAGTACTTTTAAATCAAAAGTAAAATTTTAATTTTGACAACACAACGTTGCACATTTAATATAAATGTGTAGTTTTTCATTTTCAATGTATAATTGTTATTTTTACCATATATTATCTTTGATTCAAAAGCTGAGGTATTTATTTCAAATATTTAAACATTCGCGCTAAAAGAAAAATTATTTATTCTCCGTATGAATGTAAAAATATTTGAAATTATTGTTATTACTTTCAAAATCAAAATTATTTCGTTTGTATTGAAAGAAAAGTCAATTGATTCGAATATTTACCCAGAATTTTTAACATTAAATGCAAAATATTCAATTTAAATAAATTCCATTTTTCTCGGTGTAGGGTTAGAGGGAATAAGGGAGTTTCAGGCATCTGGAGATTTTTTAAGGCTAATTTTCCAAATTTTTATCAACTATATTCAATATAACAAGTACCGATAGTTTCTTTTTGCTACATTTTATATTTTAAAAAATTTATGCATCTTATGACCTCTACACACTAGAAAAATTTATGTCCATATTGAAGCAAATTCCCTAAGCTTGTGTAGGAAAAACTCTTCAATATGGACATAAATGTCTCTAGTGTGTAGAGGCTATCAGGAACCATCCAAACATTCCCTATGTTGGACAGCGGGCTTTTAAAGGTAATAAATGGATGACGGACAGTGAATTAATTTTAGATGAAATTCCTTGGAATCGCATTACTAAAATTTCCTGGACTATATACTTAAATTATAACAAGGTTTTAGATGCACTCTTTCAATAATTTTCAATGAAAAAAATTTAAAATAGTATTGTTTCTACAATACACCTCAATTTTTTTGTTACGTTTTCTTTATTTAGAAAATAGTAGGGTAACTTGCCAAAATCCGGACACAACTCGTACTTGAGCGGTAGAATTTTTCTTAAATGAAATTTGAATTTTTGGCAGAATTTTATACAAAAAAGTACAATTTTTGGCGTATGTTATACCTGTGTTATACCACGTTTTGTCTTGTAAAATAGATTGTGATCAAGATGAAAAAATTCTTCCGTTCAAGTATAAGTTTAACTCATCAGCTAAGGAAATATTTAGTTTTTTGATGTCAGATGAATACACCCTGCGAAATTTTGTCCACCGAAAACTACAGTGCCCGTTTTGTAATCCGGATGATTGGGAGACAATATGACAGATATCCGGTTCGTTATCCCTTTAAGGACGATTGGAACACCGGTGTCCCACAAATAAAATAATTTTCCCTGACTACCTAAAGTTATTTTTTCCTTATGTTTGTACATTTTTGCAAAGTAAGGTTGAAGGAATCTAAGATATTTTTTGCAAGTCACAAGGAATTTGTTCTATAGTAAATTTTTAAGCTCGAAAATGACGAATTTTTAAATTCTCATAATGAAAATTAATTTTAATTATTTTTTATACTTCCAATTTTTTTTTAAGCAAAACCCTTTTGTGAATTAAAACTACAATACTCAAACATAATATTTTTCATTAGAGTGAAAATTATTCATTGGTATTGTCAGAAAAATTACTTAAATTTTTAGGCTATTTTTGTCCCTATCGCTCATAGAGGAAAAAAATACACCGAATCAGACTTTTTTGGATTTTCTAAGGTTAGATGTAAGACCTTTTACTGGTCGGTTTGATTTTTATTGCAGATTTTCGGTCCGCGAAAACTGTCTCGTTGTTAAAGTGTTATCCGGATGGATTTTTTGAATATGTTCAACGTCTCAAAAATATAGTACAAATTTTTTTGTAGAATTAGTATAAAAGTTTTAAATAAAAATTCAAAAAGACACAAAAGAGAATTCTATGCTATTATACTTCATTTATTAAGCAAAAACATCACAGGATAATTCATTTTCATTGCTAAACACAAATGCATGCATGACCTTAAAATTATTTTAAATGTAACCGTCCGGATCACGGCGAGCGGGCACTGTATGTAATTTTTCAAAAACCACATCCAAAAATCAGGTTCCAACGAATGAGTTTTTAAAATGAAAATTTCAGAAAATATATAGTACAAATATTATACTTTTATATGTTTTATATACTTAAGAACTCGAATTAAATTTTTATTATGTTGAAAAATTATGTCAAGGAAATATGCTGTTTGTTTTATAATGCGCGACCCACGTAATCTCTTAAAGAATACTGTACGAGTATCTTATGTCATTATTTAATGACTTTAAATTTTTATTTTTCAATTGGTTTTACACCAAAACATTTATGTAATAAATATAATAACATGATTAATTTAATTAATTTAAGTAATGAAATAAGATTTATATATTTTTTCTTAAATTGCACATAATTTTTATACAATCGCTGATTATTTAATATTTTATTTACCGAAACTAAGATGTAATTCTAAATTTTTTTTTCGGCCATTTTGGGCGAAAAATCCTATTTTAATCTAATAAGAGCCTTGCCAATCCTCGTGAAACGTGAATCCTCAGCAAACAGAATTGCAAACTTTTGACTGCGATTAGAAAGTAGAATAAGTGGAATTTCACAAAGGATTTTTGGCATCAAAAAAAGGACAATTCCAGAACCTACCTATACAAGGGAGAGTTATATGAGCGTTACCAAGAGGTATCGTATTGTATTTATACTTTCATTAGTATCAACATATGCACAGGAACAACGCACCTTATCTTATGCCTTAGACACACTTAGAACTTAAGCCGAGAGACGACTTAGTGGAAAATGATGGAAATGTAGTTTGACCATTATTTCTAATATAATTACGCTAAGCCATCTCTCGGCTAATCCTCAGGTCTGTCAAAGACCCTTATGGTCATCGTCGGCTCAGTTTTACTTTCCAACCTCCAGGGTTAAACAATGAAGAACCCCTTGTCAGGCTGTTTCTTAAAAAAAAAAAAAAAACCTAAAAAAAAAGTTCCTATTTCACGATTTTTCTTGGGTTTTCTTAGTTTAACTATGAAATAAATTTATGACAATTTAATTTTTTTATATTGTTTTTGTGGTACCCGCCGTCAGATGGCATTAGAAGGGATTATTATGATTGGACTGTCAAGTGAGAAGATAGATAAATAAACAACTAGTGAACTTTAATAAAGTATTTTATTTAATAGTTGGATGCAAACTCCACAAGTGGCGACGGAGGATAAACAAGACAGGTATTAGAATAAATGGAAAATGGGATAAATGAATAAATATAGAGAGAACAGAAGAAAAGAAGGTATGAATTACTTTTTCTGAAATGAGGTTATGTTTTCTCCCAAATAGAATCTATTTGAGGAAGAACATAGCAAATATTCTAAAGAATAAGTCCAAGTTGACGACTGGACCGCTGAAAACAGGCCGCCGCAAAAGACGGGGCTGCCGAGAAGGCACAAATACGCCGCTGCTGAGGCAGGGCTGCCGAGAAGGCTGAAAAACAGGCCGCCGCAAAAGACGGGGCTGCCGAGAAGGCACAAATACGCCGCTGCTGAGGCAGGGCTGCCGAGAAGGCTGAAAATAGGCCGCCGCAAAAGACGGGGCTGCCGAGAAGGCTAGAAAACAGGTCACCGCAAAAGACGGGGCTGCCGGGAAGGCAAGAGAACGTATCACCGCTGAAGGCGGAACGGCCGGAAGGCACATTTGTCAGTGGACAACAAATTCCGCACGACGGAAAGTCTGAGAGACATTGCTGTGAAATAGCATAAACGGTTGAACAACCCGAAGATTGTTCAAGGTATTCTGAGTAAGTTGCACAAAAGAGTCTCACTCAAGGAAATTGTAGTAGAGGATTCATTTTGTCTTAAAACTATTTCAGATAAAAGAATGGATAAGTGGAATTTGCCACCTTTCAAGTTTGAATCACTACCAGATAGTGAGATTCGGACGAAGTGGATTGAATGGAAGCAAGGATTTGAGCATGTAGCTGCGGCTAGTGGCGAAACAAATCCGACTAAGCTGAAAAGTCAGCTCTTGGCCTTGGGAAGTTTTGAACTTCAAAGAGTATTTCACAGAATTCCTGGTGCAGATGTTCAACAAGACCGAAATACTAATCCATATAAAGTAGCGATTGCAAAACTCGATGAGTATTTTGCACCAAAACAGCATGAGAGTTTTGAAAGGTATTTGTTTTACACTATGAAACCAGAATCAGATGAAACTTTGGAAAAATTCATGATGCGCCTCACGCACCAGGCAGCAAAATGCAATTTTGGGAGCTCTGATGTGGAAAGCCGTGAGTTTTCCATTGTCGACAGAGTCATATTAATGGCTAACTCAGATTTGAGGGAGAAATTACTAGCAAAAGAGGATTTATCTCTTACCCAATTGACGAAAATTGTTAAAGCTCATCAAGCAATAAAACGTCAATCTAAAGAAATGGAGGCTGGTGGAGCCAGTGGAACAAAAGATGATAATCTCCGTGATACAGAGAGAGTGAACAAAATACGTTCGGGGCAACAAAAGAAGACTTTCTCCTGCACTAGATGTGGGGGACGAAATCACGATTCAAAAAATCCTGACTGCCCTGCAATGGGGAAACGTTGTAACAAGTGTGGAGGGAAAAATCACTTTTACTCACAATGCAAAAGTCGTGAAACCTTGAAACGAAAAGCGGATGTCACACAAGACGAGAAACCTGCTTCAAAGAAGGCAAAAGTACGAGCCATCAACGAAGATTTTGACGAAGAAAATTTTATTTTTAATATCGGGGACGATGATGAAAGGATTTGGTGCAATGTTGGGGGAGTGTTGATCAGAATGATAATTGATTCAGGGTCAAAGTACAATATAATTGATCAGAAGACTTGGGTTCAAATGAAGAATAGCGGTGTACGGGTTTCCGGAATGTCAACACAGTGTGACAAGATTCTCAAGGCATATGGACAAACAACTCCTCTAGAAATAGTTGGAGTTTTTGAAGCTACAATTGCAGTTAAAGGTGGACCCTCAGATTCACAGGAAAAAAACAAGGTTTTATGTTATTAAACAGGGGACACAATCTTTGTTGGGGAAAGACACAGCGAAAGCTTTGGGGGTTCTGACTTTGGGATTTCCTACTCCTCCAGGAAGTGTGATTAATCAAGTAACGAAAGATCTGGCAGGAATGCAGTTTCCTAAAATAAAGGGAATTAAACTGATCATTCCAGTTGATGAGACAATTTTACCAAAAATACAACACGTACGTAGGCCACCAATCGCCTTGATGGATCAAGTAGAAGAAAAGCTGACCGAGTTGCTGAGAACCGACATAATTGAAGAGGTAAATGAACCAAGTGCTTGGGTTTCACCGGTAGTGATTGTGGGAAAAGACAAAGGAGATATTCGCCTGTGTGTGGACATGAGGCAGGTAAATAAGGCAATCCGAAGAGAAAACCATTACATGCCGACATTTGAGGATTTTCTCCCACGATTGACATCAGCGAAAATATTTTCCCGTTTGGACATAAAGAGTGCTTTTCACCAGGTGGAATTGGATGAGTCAAGCCGACATCTTACAACCTTCATCACCCACAAAGGTATGTACAGATTCAAACGACTGATGTTTGGCATATCGTGTGCCCCTGAGATGTTTCAAAAGATAATGGAGCAGATGCTATCATCATGTAAGAATGCTTTAAATTATATTGATGATATTATTGTTTTTGGAGCATCTCGTTCAGAACACGATATGGCTTTGGAGAATGTGATGAAAACATTGAGAGCACACAATGTTCTTCTTAACGGTGATAAATGTATTTTCCGAGCTTCCGAAATAGTATTTTTGGGACATAAAATTTCGGAGCGTGGAATCAATCTGGCTGAGGATAAAATGATTTCTATAAAGACTTTTAGAGCCCCGCAGACCAAAGAAGAAGTGAGAAGTTTTTTGGGGTTAGTAAATTATGTGGGACGATTCATACCTGATTGCGCAACACTAACTTTTCCATTGAGACAACTGATTCGTGAAGATGGTGGGTTTCACTGGGAGAATGAACACCAAAATGCTTTCCAAAAACTGAAGGATGTTATGGCTACTCCGGATACGTTGGGATTCTTTAACAATGATCATCGCACTCGGATTGTAGCAGATGCTTCACCTGTAGGACTAGGAGCTGTATTGCTTCAGTTTGAAGGGCGTTCTGACTCTAATCCGAAGATTATAAGTTACGCAAGCAAGAGTCTAACGGATACAGAAAAAAGATATTATCAAACTGAAAGGGAAGCCCTAGCTTTGGTCTGGGCCGTTGAGAGATTTTCAGTCTATCTTATTGGACGAAAATTTGAACTAGAGACTGATCATAAGCCTCTAGAGGCCATTTTCAAACCTACGTCAAAGCCTTGTGCACGTATAGAGAGGTGGGTGCTTCGGATGCAAGCATTTGATTATACCGTGGTGTATAGGAAGGGGAAATCTAATATTGCTGACCCGCTGTCAAGGCTTGCAATTGATAAGGAAAGAAAAGAATTTGATGAAGATGACAATGGTTTTGTGAGGTCAGTGCTTGAGACTGCAGCGATTGATTTCGGCGAGATTGAAACAGCTGCACGAGAGGATGAGGAACTAATATCGGTCAAGAAGGCTATGGATACCGGGGATTGGAGCTCAGATATTGTTAAAGGATATCAGATTTTCAAAAATGAATTAGGGTGCGCAGGAGAAACACTGGTCAGGGGTGTAAAGCTTGTAGTTCCTGTGAAGTTGAGGTCAAGGATGTTGATGTTAGCTCACGAAGGCCACCCAGGCGAATCTGTGATGAAGAGAAGATTGCGTGATAAAGTTTGGTGGCCGGGTATGGATAAAGATGTTTTGAATATTGTCAAAACATGTGCAGGCTGTCGTGTTGTAGCACTACCCAGTAAACCAGAACCAATGCAGCGAAGGCCGATTCCGTCTGGACCATGGGTAGATGTGGCACTAGATTTCTTGGGACCTCTGCCATCAGGAGAGTATTTGCTAGTAATCGTTGATTATTTTAGCAGGTACAAAGAGATCGAAATACTGACCCGAATCACAGCCAAAGAAACTTGCACCCGCCTTGAAGCCATTTTTGTAAGACTCGGATTTCCAAGGACAGTGACAGTGGATAACGGTCGTCAATTTGTCAGCACAGAATTTGAAGAATTTTGCAAAATAAGGGGTATTCATTTGAATAACACAACACCTTATTGGCCGCAAGAGAACGGTGAGGTAGAGAGGCAGAATCGTTCTGTTTTAAAAAGGCTTAAAATAAGTCAAGCACTGAATAGAGATTGGAAGAAGGACCTCAAGGAGTACTTATTGATGTATTATACGACACCTCATACGACGACGGGAAAGACGCCCACCGAGCTGTGCATAGGACGGACTATAAGAGGGAAAATACCATCGCTTACTGATATGGAGACTTCTCCACCAGATATGGACTTTTCTGAGAAAGATCGCATTTTGAAACACAAAGGGAAGGAGAATGAGGATTTGAAGAGAGGAGCGAAGCACAATGATATTGAAATCGGAGATAAGGTGCTGATGAAGACGGTAATTTCCGGTAATAAGTTGACTCCAAACTTTGGTTCAACTGAATTCAAAGTTATTGAAAAATCTGGATCCCGTACGAAGATTCAAGATGTCGCATCAAAGAAGATCTACGAAAGAAACTCATCACATCTCAAGAAGGTATTCCAGCCTCTTCAGGATCGCCAGGAATCATCATCATCAAGACCACAACGTGCAGTTAATATTCCAGCAAAACTACAGGATTATGTATTGAAGAAGTAATGATTCATTTTCATAAAGAAAGGGAGATGTGGTACCCGCCGTCAGATGGCATTAGAAGGGATTATTATGATTGGACTGTCAAGTGAGAAGATAGATAAATAAACAACTAGTGAACTTTAATAAAGTATTTTATTTAATAGTTGGATGCAAACTCCACAGTTTTTTTTTTTTTCAGATAAGAATTTATGAGCTGAAGGTTTTCCTCCATTTAGGGACTACTTTAACGAAGCGCTTTACTAAACTACTCATTCCGCCATTTCGTGACGCTTTTCAAAAAAAAAATATTTAAGCAGTTTACCAAAAAGGAGAATAGTCAAATCCGGTCCCGGAATCGCCACGAACGGGACCTATGTCATTGGATAAACATTAGCATAGGTAACAACTTTTGTTCTGGAACCAATGTTCTAAAAACCATGGAGGAACAGTTCTAGAGCATAAAAACTATTTTTTAGAATGATGAAGAATGATCAAAAGTATATGGGCGCTGGTTCATCTTCATACAAAGATGAGAGTAGGCGCGTTTTGAAGATACTGATATAGGGTTTAAAAAAAAACGAGGACCCAGAACGATAAACGCTGGGAGTCCTTGTAAAAAAGGCCTTTATCCTTCCGATAAATCGTTGTTTTGACAACGAATTATACAAGAATTGCTAAAGTGATCTTGATGAAATTCTGTATAGGGTCAGTGTATGTTTTAAACGTTTTATTTATTCATACCACCCCATCCCTCCACCCCCCATTCTGATAGCCCTCATACAAAATGGAGGCACTTTACCTTATAACTCCTATCTGAGAGAAGGTAGAAAGCTGAAATTCAACAAAGCAACAAAGCTTAAGGAAGACTTTTTCACCATACATATGTTAACCTTCTCCGCTATCACCCCTTCTGGTCACCCCATACAAAATCAGAGCATTTTGACCTCCTTTCTGAGAAGAAGTCTTTGGTTTGTATTGTAAAAGAATGAAAAAATGAATAACTATTAACGTCAACAATAATTTTCTAGATTTTATATGCATCTATATTTTATAGACATCTTGTCGAATTACAGTAGACCCTCACTCAATCGGCTCTTTTTCAATCGGGCGACAAATTTTGTTGACAATTTTCACGTTTAATTATGAAGCTAATTCGCTTAAATTCTCTGCAGTTCTTCCTATTTTATCGTGATTCTTTATAATTGAGCGATTTTTGTGGAATTTACAAAGGCTTTGACGCTCAATTCTATCGCTAAACCGGATGACATTTCGCCCCATATTCCCGATTGAGAGAGAGCCTACTGTACAGCTTTCTGTCTCCTTTTAGAAAAAACTTATAAGGTAAAATAGTCTTATTTTGTATGGGGGCTACTAGAAGGGGTGATGAACGAAGGGTTTGGTCTGTATGGTTAAAAAGTTTTCTTTAAGACTTGTTCCAATGCTGTATTTCAACTTTCTGTCTTTTCTCAGAAAGGAGTTATAAGGTGAAATGCTCTCATTTTGTATGAGGGCTACCAGGAAGGGGGGGGGGCAGAGGGGGAGGTTAGTATGCATGATTTAAAAGTCTTCCTAGGCTTTGTTCCCATGCCCAATTTCAGCTTTCTACCTTTTCTCATAAAGGAGATATAGGGCAATGTGCTCTCATTTTACATGAGGGCTACCAGAACGGAGGGTGGAGGGAGGGGGTGGTGTGAAAAAATAAAAAGTTTGAGTTATACACTGACCCTATACCGAATTTCATCAAGATCAATTTAGTGAATTTAGTAGTTCTTGTGTAATTCGTTGTCAAAACAGCGATTTTTTGGAAGGATAAAGGCCTTTTTACAAGGACTCCCAGCATTTATCGTCCTGGTACTCCGCAATTTTTCAATCTTATATCAGTACCTACAAAATGCGCCTACTCCCGTTTATGGCGATTCCGGGACCAACGCCCATATAGTTTTGACCATTCTCCTTTCAAGAAGATTGATCATTTCTTTCTTTCCCATTTTTGGCCTCCTAATTAAGGACACGGCTTTAATACAGACATTTTAGAACATTAAAGAAAGAGGTGTGCATACATTGCAGCATCCAATGCTTTGAGATTTATTGATCAAATAAAATAAAAATAAGGACTAAACAAGTAAAAGTAATTCTCCATTTAACAGATTCTTTCGTTAACTGTACTAAAAAAAATCTGATAATAAATTTATTTCATTAGGTCATTTGAAGTGATGTTATTTTGAATCCAAGCCTTGTGCAGGTCCTCCAAGTCCAACACCATAAAACGGATTCGGCTGGGATACTTTTGTTTTTTTGAAGCTAAAACTTCCTTAACATGTCGAATCATCAACTCTCTCACAGATTTTTCCATTTTTGCTCCTATTGTTGACAAAAACTTGCACATCAACTCCACAGCTAGTTCAGTACCGCAACTCAGAAGATTATGTGCGCAACTTTTCATTATTTTTAACGAAAGCAACTCAAAATTGAAAAGTTCACCAACAAATTGAACAGATCCAATTGCTCTTTTCCGCACACTATCATAATCAACTTCACTTTCGAAATCACCCACATTTTTCTGTGATATCTCAATACAGGTATTGAATTCATGTTGAACTCGCGTGATGAGCTTACGTTTGAAATCAAAGTCACTCCTTGTGCTTGAATTTGGTGGTGGTTGGTACACTTTTGATATTTGTTGACATAATTTGGTATAGCATTCCTTAAAATTGGGCTCAGCCACAGCTTTTTCAAATACCAAACTAATCAACTCATCCACATGGTGCGGTCTTTCAATTTTCATTTCCTTCACTTGAACAAGGAGAACATCAAAATTTTTCGGTGTTATCTTATTCAATATGCTTCGGAATTGTTTTAATAAATTCTCCGTTTCCACTTCTTCCCCAAAATCACCTGTCTGGCTAGTGAATACCGATGGCCTCCAGGCATTTTGCACTTCATTTAACTTGACATCTTCATGAATAGATAAATTCACGTGAATTATGTTTGATTTTCCTTTCAACGGAGATTTTGTACGCTCTTTCGATGATGTCCTTATCGGCTCACTGACTATCCTGTCTGCTACCGGTTGAGCCTTCTTCTTGGACTTGGTTGTTATTATGACATTTTCTGTTCCCTTCACCGCAAAATGTGGAAATAAATTATTCACAGTGACTGTCCTCTTGATATCAATGTCCCTAATAGCATCTGGACACTTGTTCAAATCCTTAATATAATATCCCCGCATTCTGCAATCTTTGAATTTATACAAAAAATCCAATGTATACGTTCTCCTCTTGGTTGGCAAAGCCATATCACACACATTGGTATTTTCACACGATTTTTCCTCCTCATTCTCATCTTTATAGCTTTCTTTTTCTTCTGTAGCTGCATCCTCCTGCAAATTACTCTCATTACCAGCAATAAGATTATCGCATTGTTCGTTCTGTTCTTCACCTGTATCTATTGCTTCATTGTTACTTGTTAATTCCAACAGCTCTCCATCCGATGCATCACTTTGATCATCTGAACTTTTGATTGTTACTTCACTCATTATATCATTATCATTTTGGGAAAAATCTGTAATGTAATAAAATAGTAAGAACAAATTATTTACAACTGTCTGATATAGACATAAGTTGTTGCCTTAAACTATAATCATTCTCGCGTTTAATTGTCATTAATTATAGAGAAAATGGATGAAAAAGTATTACACCCATTTCAGCTTTGCAAATTGTTCAAACAAATAACTTTAAATTTTATATCACAAAAATATTTTCGCTTTATAACGTATGGCCAGTGAAATCCGCACAAAGTTCAAACACAATTTTCTAATATTTGTACCGTCATTGCGGGTGACTTTGCACTCTGCTATTCGTGAGAGTTTGAATAATTCTAGCACTTAATGATAGTCTTCGCCGATCCGGTCTACCATGTCAAAGTATATAGGGATATGTTAAGTACCAAGTAAGTAGTGCCTGATTTAGGTGGGTTCCCTGGGGCCAAGGAACCGGGCCCCCACATTTTAGAGGACTCCACATTTTAAAAGTTTACTATGGCCACAAAATATAAATTATTACAAAAAAAAGAGCTTTCACCATTCCATTTTTAATCAATTCCCCGTAATTTTCGTCTAGGAAAAATTTTTCTTGGTGGCTTTAGCAAGCTTTCAGCTTACGAAATCCTCCGAAAGATTGGATTTAATTTATGTTTTTAATTTTAAATGCATAAAAGAACATATTTTCTTTATCGTGTGGTTGAAAAAAAGTACAACAAACTAATTCGCTGTATTATCCTCATTAACTTTTTTGAAATAAGAATAAAATGTTAGTAAATACATAAAAATTTTAGAATACTATCGGTTTTTGTTCAGTACAATCCTATTTTGACTTGACTATGGTCTTAAGGGTCTTAAGTCTTTCAGAAAATGCATTGTTGTTTGCACAAATGCCAGCCTTCCGAATGTCCTGCCATTTACGATGAAGGGCTATTTTCAGATCATCGACATTACGCTACTTTTTAGTCCTAACTTTGATCATCAAAATGTCCCTCTTGGAGAAGTCAAGCAGTTTTGCATCCGAGAATCGTCGAGGTCATTGTGCTCCAAAATCGAGAAGCTAAACATTGCTTTTCAGCCAAATTTTATTTGGAGCGTGATTTCTGTGACGGTTTCGAGCAGGGCTCCGAGTCTTGTTCGAACTTCCAGAATAATTTACCGAAATTTTTGTATGCTCACGGCTTCAGGGGTCTTTCCGAGACAATTTTCAAATACACATTGGCATTCATATTGACGCTGTAGCCTAAAAACCCAGTGGAAACTGATAAAATTAATCATTGCGGAAGTCCAGGCCTTCAAATACGGTAGTTTTTGACTTCCAGTGGCCATTCGAATGTCCAAATTATCGTAAGATTCTCCCTTCAGGTGTACACAATCATTTTGTTTGCTGATCATTTGGTCTATTGGAAAATTTTTCTCATAAAAAAAATCCACATTCTACAACTGGCCTTAAACATGCAAGCCAACACTAACTGAGAGAAATCCGAAAAAGTTAAAATAACATTTCGAAAATGTTTATTTTACCCTGCTGTATTGATCCGAAATCGGTGTAAATATTACCCATTTTAGGTGTATTAGGGGTTAAATTAACCCATTTTCATGTTAATTTTACCCTTAAAAGGTGTAAAATTAACATTAAAAAATGTTAATATATTTTTACACCTAAAAAGTGTTAAAGTTACGAGGAAAAAAAGTTAATCGCACCCTCTTTTTTTCTCAGTGAAGGTACTCCTTCGATCTATCGTGTATAACTTTTTTTTTAAGGATGGATAAAATCTTGTCGTTTTTGGGATTTTTAAGGCTTCACATGGAGGTCCTTTTTCACTCGAGAATACGTTTTAATTTTAAACGTTTCAGTTTTTTTTGCTGAAATGTTCTTCCCGAGTCTTCCACTCTGTAGCTACAACTGTGATTCATAGGCAAAAGAATCACGGGATTGTACTGTTTTTTTTTCGATAGAGCCCGAGTCGGTTCGAGTAGTAAAAACAAGGTCTCAGGTCTCAGGTAAATTGAAAGTTGCTTAAATTTACCTGTTGCACGGAATTACGTTATTTTATGTCAAATGTTAAAGCTGCGACACTGTTGGAAAACGTCAGATTTTTAGGGCCCCACAAAATGGCATTGGGCCTCCACATTTCTAAATCCGGCCCTGCAAGTAAGGTACAATGATCCTCAAAAGGATTCTTGTATTCTCAGTAATAGTCAATGAAATTGTAGTATAGGTATTTTGTCAAAAAACGACTCCGCGAAAAAGTTGTCTGAAGATGCAATTCCAAAATAGATTTAAGAGAAGTAAATTGCCCAAATCTATTCTAAAATTATCTGGCTAGAATAATCCACTTCGCTTTTGTTCATTATTTTTATTAAAATACTTTTTTTCACTATAATATTCCTAAGAACGCATGATTTATATTATAAAATTGCATGTAATGAGCTTTCTTAAACTTTATTATAGAAGTATTTGGCTAAAAATTATCCAATTTTTTGATAATTTTTAATAAAATGACCGATACCTACAAGATGGTGTGGTCGCCATCTTGATTTGACGTTTCTGTCCGCCATTTTGAATAACTGTCAAAACAAAAATCTCATCCGATTGAGCTGAAATTTTAGTATGTTCTAGCTGATGTCAAAACCTTTTCAGAACATACATATATAACATCCGACCTATGTCAAGCGATTGTCTGGATACTGGGGCTCTAAGTTCAAAATTTTGACACTTTCATGAAAACAGAACTACGGAGAGCTTCTTTTATCTTCTTTTATTACAAAAAAGACAGCGCTATCGTTAGGCGATGAGATCTAAATAACAAACAAAAAGAAAAGTAATATTTTTCTTTATAACAGCATATTATTTGAAGATCTGAAAAACTGTTTTTGCAAAGATGAAAAAATAAAAAAATAAATAAATGCACTTTTAATTTACTTGCAAAAGTCGATGAATAAAAAAAAGTAAGATGTCCAAAAAAAAAGTTTCTTCCACAAATTATACCCTTTGAGTTCCTCTAGCAAATAGTCCTTGTGCGATAATCGTGGGTCACTCCTGGTCCCAGCAGTAGATGGTCAAAAATGACGCTGCAAAAAGTGTCTTCTTCGACATAAATGGTTCTGGATAGCCAATTACATATACCAGATTCTGAAAGCTATTGAACCAAGCTTTCCAACAATAGTTCACTCATTCAATTATATTCATCAGGAGCTGAGATATACCACTCCAAACTTTTTACCTCTTCTACTGACAGAATATATGATCTCATCTAATATATAAAATAAAAGCCTCAACCATTTTTAATGGTTACTGAGGCATTTCGTTTAGGTTTTAAAATTAAGGATTAGGAAATAAAGATCGCCAAAATATGAATATTTCAAAATTTTAAACTTTGAGCCTCTGTATCTAGGTAAATAATTGACGTAGATTGGAACATAGATACGTTCTGAAAAGGTCTTGACATCACCTACAACATACTAAAATTTCAACCCAATCGGACCAGTTTTAGGGTTAGACAGTTATTCAAAATGGCGGGCAGAAACGTCAAATCAAGATGGCGATCATGCCATCTTGTAGATCTCGTGCATCTCACCCTTAGGTGTGAAGATATTCATTGTCGTTTATTATCAGAAATTGTTGATTTTTTAGTATGTATTAAAAAGTGCAAAGTCACCCGCACCCAGGGCGGAGCATTCTCATACATTTTCCGTATAAAAGTATGGTACATTTTTTCTTAAGTGATTTTTTAGTTTTAGTATAAAACCCAATGCAATCATTTTAAAACTTTTACCAAATGAAAGAGTATCTAATCAAAATTTATAATGATTTCACGAGGATAACAGTTTCTAAAATCTATATGAAAAAAACGATAAATTCGCAATTTTTTTGAATTTATCTGACAAATTTTCTATTTGTAACACCGGTAACATTTTAAATTCAATAAAAATATATTTTCTGTACATGTGTCTACCATTTCGTGTTATATTTATTTTTGTGGGACCTAAAGCTTAAAAATTATAAAGAATTTAAGAAAAATATACCATTTCTGAATTAAAATTCTTATCCCCAGTGCAAGCCTTTTTTCTTGATTTTTTTAAACACAGTAAAATTTTATAAAATTAATGCTAGTGGCACAAAATCTATTCATTAACAACTGAATACAAATAATTTTACTCAAATCCCCCCCTCCCTTCATTTTAACTATCCACTTTTAGAGAGAAAAGTTGAAAAACAGCGAAAAAACGTGCAGTCACCCGCAACGACGGTACCTATTAAAGGCTATCTAGAGGCTTTGACTTTGAAAAGCTATTTATTAAGAATATTTCAATGATATTTTCGCAATTATGATAAATATTTGCCTTTGTAATTTACAAAATATCTACAAAATCCCTGATAATCCCAGATAAGCTTATGGTAGCTGAGATTCTTTACAGGCAATCCCGAAATGTATGCAAGTCGGGCTGTTTGCAACTCGAAATGCTCGGAAAATCAATTGTCATTTGAATTTGGGGGTAAAAAGAATCTCATCGAGAAAACTATTCTCGGAGAAATTTTGAAATCGTATGTAAATATTTTCAGCTACCATAAATTTATCTAGACTTTTTAATGGTCATTTTCTATTTTAAGTTCAACTACACAATGCCAATAAAAGAAAAAGAAAGTTCATTGAAATCGAGTAATAAACATTACATATAGGGTCTAGTAAGGGTAATAAGCGTCTGGGTATAGTGGTGTGGACTAATGCGATCCACAGCTAGAGAGGTTTTGATCGCAGATGTAATACTAAAATTTCATAGAACGCGTTCCATAAACACCGAAAATACAGTCCGATCAAGACATTTTTGATTATAGTTCGGGTCATGGAACATCGAGGGAGGTGTGCTACCCATCGTTAGAAAGGTCTCGACTTCAGTTACAACATATTCAAATTTAAAGAAAAAGCATGGTCTAGTTTTCGAAATATTTGACATCGAATTTTCGAAAATTGATTTTTTGATTAATCGGTCCTTCAATTAAATCGGATAAAGTTGAGGTGCAGAAGAGTTCTAGTATTTCACGAGGGCTTTCCCAAACACTAAAATTCTAACAATTATACCCAGAGATAAGACAATTTGAAAATGAAATTTTTGACCCCTTTGGTCAGGGGCATCAGAAAGAAGTGATTGAGAAAACAAAATTTGGGGGTGTTACAAAATGGCGGACGGATCTGGCGTGAATGTGACATCACCTACTTATAGCCACCCGTAGACATATTTCACCTTTTCCGAAAACCGCTTGTCGATATCCCTCTCCGTTCTCTCTCCAGAAGTGGTTATACGACGGACGGACGAACGGACGGGACGTCCACGAAAATCGATTTTTGGCGCATATGATATTCGTGATCTGAGTGTCAAAACGTGTCAATTCAAAATTTAGGCCTGATCTGACGAGGTCGCATTCCACCTTGTACCACAAAAGCTGAGATAGTAAAGAATCTCAAGTAACTATTCTCAAAATATTGTGAGAATTTTGCGAACTTTTGGTTCAATATTAATTGTATTTAAGTGCATAGAGAATCGTCAATCAGAGCAAATGACACTCAAGAACACTTCTGGACGGTCTACAATATAGGCTGAGCAGGTACTTCCAACACTGACATTCTAAAAAATGGAACTTATTAAATGCAAGTACCTTTCGATACGATTAATAATTTGACAAAATTTATTGGTTTTTCAAAAAATCGAGAATTTTTTATCCTTTCATCATTGCGTTCGATTAATAACAGACAGACGGACAAACAATATGGCATAATTTCTCAGAAATTGTCTGAGACGCAAAAAAATTAAATAGTCATTTTAATTCTGACTAAAACTTGTGGTACATAAACCTCAAGCCATTATTTAAAAACACATAATAACTTAAAATTCTGAGAAACATTTTTCATTATCTTATAGAGTTTCAGAGTTATCACGAAATTATCAATTTTCATTTGCATAAGCAGAACGAAATAATTCTCAATTTCAAAGTTTGCTTTTTTTTATTTTCAATTCCATAATAAACTAATTAAATACAATTATAAAAAACTGCGAATTAATTGAAATAGTCCATATTTTATTAATGTAAATTTCAGACACACAATTGTATATATATATATATATATATATATATATATATATATATATATATATATATATATATATATATATATAAATACATTGAAATATAGTGAGGTATTGATTTTTAAGATCTATTGAAATAAATCAAATTAACTTTCAGTTTTTTTTATAATTGTGATAATTGTGATTATACTTACCTATAATAAAGGATAATACTTATTTATTTTTCAAAATTCATACGGACAGTAATTTATGCATATTCTCCTTTACGGCCACACTAGAAAAATTTATGTCCATATTGAAGTAGGGTAAGTGTGCCAAATTCCAGCCAGCTTGCAATTTCGGCCACCTTTTTTGTTCTTCGAATTTCCATGAATTTTTAGTTTTTACATACTCTAGACACTCTAGAGATTATACAATGAAAAAGAATAACAAAAAATGTAGCTTCAACAAACGAGATGACGTGAAAAAAACATTGGAAGAATTCCAAAAGGGCAAGGAACTATGAGAATGAAGGTGGCCGAAAAAGGGCACCAAGACTATGTCTATATTTTTATTCATTTTAAAATGTATTAAGAATGATTTTAGAGTAAATAAAGACGGTAAACTCTTTACAAGGTTCCAAGCAACACTCTTTCAGAAGAAAGAATAAAAAAATCAATTTGTATTTAAAATATTACATTTCAAACTTGGGACTTTGGCGCTTACATGCAACTATGCCGAAATTTGGCACACTTACCCTAAATTTCCTACTCTTGCGTAGAAAAAAACTCTTCAATATGGACATAATTTTCTCTAGTGTGTAGAGGTCATTATTATGGTATAAAATGTACAAAATATTGTAATTTCAATCACTTGATATTACATCTGCATTAATTCATATCATGTTTCAATAAAGACAATTATTATTAATATTTTTTTAGAACATAAAATCATTTTCATCTATTATTCGGCAAAATTATGTGGTGCTTCTCTAGATAAGTTAGACTACTTTTGACCTTGTAATTCAGGCTTTCTTTTAATGGACCAAGTCTTCATTCCCTAAGTTTGAACCTTCATTAAATAACCAGAAATTTTAATTTGAATTCAATTTACTACACGTGATTCCAAGGGGTATAGAACTGACATCCCAATACGTAAATAAAAAAAATAAAATAATAAAGCATGTTTATAGATATCTCCCTTACGAGAAAATATAATTTCTCTATGCCTTGTTGGTAGCATTCATGTCATTACTAATAATATATTTTGATGTCATCGTGTTCTCCATTTTTAAATGGAAATTGAGTATTATCATGATGTAATTTAGATTCGCAATTGGTTTTTTGAGCTAAATTATATCAAAATATGATCCAGTTTCATTTATAAATATGACAAAAAAAAACCAATTTCAAAAGCTGTCCGACTTCAAAGGTGCAATTCATCCCACTAATCCCTATTTTCCATACTTTAATTATCCTTCTTATCTGGATTTTAACATGACTTAATTGAGCTCCATAAACCAACTGTTAAGCTAAATTATGAAATTATCCATTTCAATTTCTTTTTAAAAACAGGAGAAAAATACACAACTTCAAAGGTACCCCAATTTAACCCTTTAAGGACGATTGGAACACCGGTGTCCCATAAAGAAAATAATTTTTCCTGACTACCTAAAGTTATTTTTTTCTTGTGTCTGTACATAATTGTAAAGTAGAAGGTAGAAGGGATCTAGAATATTTTTTGCAGCTCGCGAAAATCCGCGAAATTCTTCGCAACCTGCGAAAATCCGCGAAAAATTTCACGTCCCGCATAAATTCGCGAAAAATTTCGCGACCCGCGAGAATCCCCGAAAAATTTCTCGACCCGCGAAAATTCGCAAAAAATTTCGCGACCCGCGAAAATCCGCGAAAAATTTCGCGTCCCGCGTAAATTAGCGAAAAATTTGGCGACCCGCGAAAAATTTCTCGTCCCGCGTAAATTAGCGAAAAATTTGGCGACCCGCGAAAATCATCAGGTGTCACGCTGCTTCTCCCGCTTTTTTTCCTACCCGACGCTACGAACAAAATTTCTTAAAATTGCAATCTTCAACTTGAAATATCTCGAGAAATCATGGAGCAATCTCCAATTTTTTTTAATTGGTCTACTCAAGTAGCGCTACAACATGAACATAAAATGGTTCAAATTGCATATTCCAATTTCGAGAAAACCTAGAAAAACCGGTTTTAAACTGTTTTAGACCCGGTTTTTCAAAAAACTAATAGCATAGAAATCGTCATACGCGCAAGGAAATATATTTAAAAAAAAATGTATGAAGATATCTCTTTCCAAACCGGAGATATTGCGTACTGCGGATTGCGGACGGCCGGACAGCCGGCCGGACCCTAAAATGGCGGACTACCATTTTCGGGATCAGGGATGTTCAAAACATATACCCTGTGAATTTCAGCTCGATCGGAGCACTTTTACAAAATCGGAGTATCACAATAGGTGTGATTATGAAGGAATCACACCTAAAATATGATCTGTTTTTCACCTTATTTTTAATAATCACTGAAATATTTTTCTTTGACTTATCCTTCTAAATTATATCTGGAAAATTATTTGTGGATTTCTTTTAATTTTTAATGAATCAGTTTATCGTTTATAAAATGTATAAAAATCGATCTTTTTTCTCAACATATCTTTAAAAATCTGACGATTTCTGAGATATGATGTTATGCTTTTTGCCTATCTGACTAGCCATCATCAAAACTAGAAGTCAAATGGTTAAAAATAGCAGCTTGAACTTTGAGGAACCCCCTAAAGACCCTCTAAAATTTTGTTGTCCATTTTTTCTGTAATTGCTCGAAATTTTTTTTACGATTTTTGGGATATATTTTAGAGATTAACTTATCAGACGTTTCGTCCATTGGGTTCTTTGGAATAGGAAAGGCCATTTGAATATCTGACAGATCTGACCAATATGAACCGATAATCATCCAGTTACGAACCGTGAACTAAATCTTATCCGAAATTCAATTCTATTATTCCTAAGGTATTATGGGCGCTTTATATGTGATCTAAACTTGGGCAAAATTTGTCAAAACGAAAATTTCAATATTCACTATTTTCTAAAATAAAAGAGACTGAGTCTTGAAATTTTTATTACAGATAGCCTTCATGAACCTTCTTAAACTTACAAAGTTTCAAGGGATTCGAGGAACGATTATGTAAAATAAAAAATAATGAAATTTTGAGCCCCATTTTTGGAATATTTGGCTTACAGAAAATATCAATACTGATTAGCTCAATTTAAGCACATTTCTCGTTAAGATGTATGTATGTATGTATGGAATAATTAAGAATATTTGATTAAACTATTCTTATAAAACCTCACTTCAAGCACTTATGGTGTAGGGAAAATTATTATTTAATTCAAATTTATTTATTTATTTTATTATTAAATCCTTAGACATCCTGTGAGAAAAACAAATCCTTTAGGTTTAGAGTACAACCTTTAGTTTGTACTTCCTCGTAGGATGCTAAAATTTAACACTTCAAAACCCATAAACGTTGCTGACTGATTAGTGATTGCAATACCCAAGGATGGCGTATGCTATCTCTATCTCTATTAATAATTAGCAAACTATTTTTGAACTATTCAAAATTATATTTGCTAAATCAAAATTGTAAATTAATCAATAGTTTACGAACTATTGAAGATTTAAAATGTCTTGATTTCCCAGATTTTCCCATCAATAAGTGAATCACCCGGAAATAGAGAAAGACGACACCCGGAAAAACAACAATTCGCGATTCGCGCAATCAGTCAGCAATTTTCTGTGAAGACATAATATAGGGCATAAGAAAATTGCAAAATTAGGTTAAATAATTAGGTAATTAATATTTTTAGGACAGTGCTTGAAGTGGGAATTAGCATTTAGTATATAAGATGTTAAAATTTGAAATAATAAATCAGATTAAAGCCTACAGTCATTGAGAGTTTCCAATTTTTTTCAACAGCAGCAGCAAAGTACGGCGGCACTACATATAAAGAGGAAGTGCCTTAAATTGTCTTTGCAGGGCTTTTTTCTCAAGTTCCAGGGCCTATCAGATCGATGGCACTTGCATGCCCATATAATCAGCGGCCCAGCTCCAATTGCCTCCAGTGGCAATTTAGAGTCGGCTTTCAGAGCGATTCCTAGTGAATCTTCTGCTGAGATCCTGTACTGAGGCTTACCACAGCCGAGTTGCGTGCAGATTTATCTGCCCTTCCCCAGAGAGGCAACTGATTGTTGTCCATAACAGGTGGCACTTCTGCCTAAGACCTGAGGCTCTTTAGCCAACCATTAGGGGCAGTCGAGAGACGCCGGGGACAACTCAACCAGGATCCGCAGACCAGGAAGCTCCTGGAAGCTACTCGAAGAGCAGGGAAATATTCTGAGCTATTCGAAATAATTTCCTCCTCTAGCCTGAGTTCTGCTCAAGGCGGAGCTTGGACAATATCTATTTGATATTTTTAACGTTTGCGAGAGTAAAACGTCATAATTTCTCCGAAGACTGACAAAATTTGCCCCAGCAATTTTGAGAATCTTCACAAAATCGACTTTTAGAAAATGATTCGAAAATCACATTTCTTTCGAGATAGAGGAAAATAGTCTTCTGCAATGTTGTAGAGCAGTAAATTTCCTATAAGAAGGTGCTCATTATAAAATGTTTAAGTTTTCTCAGAGCTCGTGAAAGAATTAAATATGCGTTTTGACAAGTTTTGACCCAGTCGAAATCTATTTTTAACCAGTAAACCTAAGAAATTATGCAGTGTAAAACTCGAATTGATGAACAAATTCTTGGCACATGAATTGGACCAATAAACCATTTTTTTAAATGAGGAAATTATGTGAAAGCACTTTTGAGATATAGGATTTAATTTATGAGTTTGCGTATTTTGCAAAACTAGGACGCTTTGTCACCCTTTTTATTCGAAATTCAATTAAATTGCACCGACAATATATTTTGAAATTTCCAGGATATTCTTTCACATTGATGTGGTGACCAAAATGTAAATTATTCACAGAATTCTCAAAATAGAAAATATCACAGAACTATGAAAAATATTTTTTAAAAAAAAATAATATTTTGTGGTTCTTCTTATATATTAGATGAGTTCATATATTCTGTCAGTAGAAGAGGTAAAAAGTTTGGAGTGGTATATCTCAGCTCCTGATGAACATAATTGGATGAGTGAACTATTGTTGGAAAGCTTGGTTCATTAGCTTTCAGAATCTGGTATATGTAATTGGCTATGGGTAAATCATGGTCATCCAGAACCATTTATGTCGAAGAAGACACTTTTTGCGGCGTTATTTTTGACCATCTACTGCTGGGACCAGGAGAGACCCACAATTCTCGCACTTGGACTGTTCGTTAGAGGAACTCAAAGGGTATAATTTGTAGAAGAAACTTTTTTTTTGGACATCTTACTTTTTTTTATTCATCGACTTTTGCAAGAATTTTAAAATGTTAAACGCAAGGAAAAAATTACAGAAATCCTTCTATCTCATTTTCTGGACAAACTAATGAAGATATCGACTTGGAATGTTGTAAGTACTCCCCCATAAGTTGATCTAAGGAATCCAAATATCACATCAATTTCATCCCCGCGTCTATCCTTCCCCTCCAGAAACCACTCTTTTAGGATTTCAGTAATTTTTTCCTTCCGTTTAACACTTCAAAATTCTTGCAAAAGTCGATGAATAAAAAAAGTAAGATGTCCAAAAAAAAAGTTTCTTCCACAAATTATACCTTTTGAGTTCCTCTAACAAATAGTCCTTGTGCGATAATCGTGGGTCTCTCCTGGTCCCAGAAGTAGATGGTCAAAAAAGACGTTGCAAAAAGTGGCTTCTTCGACATAAATGGTTCTGGATGACCATGGTTTACTCATAGAAGATTATATATACCAGATTCTGAAAGCTAATGAACCAAGCTTTCCAACAATAGTTCACCCATCCAATTATGTTCATCAGGAGCTGAGATATACCACTCCAAACTTTCGACCTCTTCTACTGACAGAATATATGAACTCATCTAATATATATAATCCTTAATCCAGAAAATTTTTAAATTAATAATCGAAATGGGCTCGAATTTGCTTTTGTTTTTATTAAGTTATTAATCCAAAGTGTGAATAATAAAAATACTATAATGTCGAGATTATGGAATAATTTGTTTATAACTAGATAAAAAAATATAGTTGAATTGTCTTATAAGGATGTAGTAATTATTGTTAATGTTTCTAAAATTCTCTTTTACTTCAACTTTAATTCTACGTTTAATATTTTTTTAAGTTCCTTAAATTGAAAAATAATTCAATTTTTTTTTTAATTTGGCTTTTTAAGTTTTTTTTTATTTTTACCTTCCAGTTTATCATCAGTTGAGGGCTTCTGCTGAGACGTATTTTGATCATCTTCCTGATTCTCACGAACACAGGAATCATGTACTAACTCTTGTAGATCATTCTTTGTCACTTCTTCTTCGTTGGAGATGAGACTTTCTTGAAGGAACTGCAAGTCTTGTATACAAAATTGTTCCTGTGATGTCCCCTGGGAATCGGACTTCAGACCACGATCTTCCACTGTGAGGTCAACAAGACTTGCATGTTTTCGAATATTGTCAATGTGCTCCTTCCGAATGTCCTTGTTGGAATTGGGATCGACAATGGGAATAGCATGTGGTGTCTCCCGTTCCCAGTGTGCCTTACTAGTTGATGTTGTGAGAGGGGCACGAGTTATTGTGACTGGTGCAAATCGAGGCTTCGAATACCTCGGCAAAGTGTTGAATTCGCTAAAATTCATGCTATATCTGGGAGCGGGCGGCGGCAATGGTGGAAATGCTGCAGCCATGTTTGGTATTATCGGTATGTTCTGCTGCACGGGCAGTGCCGGCGATGAAATCGGAGGTGGGGGTGGGGGGACACTGAGGCTGTACCTCGGGTACATCGGAACTCCAGCTCCGAAAACATGCGAAGTAGCCGGAGCCATGTTTATTTGTGATCGGGGAACCAATTGTACAGGAACAGAGACTGGAACCCGAGGGCATGGATAGTTCACCATAGGCCTCGGCCATGTGGTATTGGTGCTGTGTGGTGTCTTGAAATCGCCGCTTTTGGAATTGCTTCTGCCATCGTTGTTCCTTGCCATGTTTTTCTGGCGATTGGACTTCCCCGTGTT
This sequence comes from Phlebotomus papatasi, assembly GCF_024763615.1. Classification (NCBI taxonomy): domain Eukaryota; kingdom Metazoa; phylum Arthropoda; class Insecta; order Diptera; family Psychodidae; genus Phlebotomus; species Phlebotomus papatasi. The sequence continues at coordinate 46,974,170 of NC_077222.1, read as the reverse complement.
GCCTTTGCCATGCTTTTGCATGGATTTCTTTTCACCATTTGACTGCATATCCTATGCAACTTTTTCACCTTTTTGATGTTTTGCAAACACCACCTAATTGAATGTTGAACTCTAAATACTGGAAATCGTTTATTGGATTTAAATTAAGTGAACAAAATTCGGTAATAAGACAAAGTTTTTGCGCTATCTTCGGGGCAATCTTTGTTGATCTTGCAAAAAAAAACTAGTTTTCTCTTTCTCGCTCACTACGGCGAAACACGATCGCAGCGCAGCAAGCGGCAAAATTTAAACAAATTTAATCCAACGGACAAGAAATGTGATAATATACGAATTCCCGCCTTTTCTAAAATGTTTTTTTTTTTAATAATTATAATTATATTATTATCTGAAGCAGCTAAATCATCTGACAAAATATCACCCGAGATATCTTCACAATCTTATGTGTTCACAGACTTCTCAGACAACTGTAACGGTGAAATGTTTGCCGTGTTAATTGTTCCACAAAAATCAATTAGAAACTCTTAAGTCTTTTCCCGCGAGGTCTACCTTCAGAAGTCAATGGATAATCGAGCTAGTCTCAGTTGTATAGTATTATATCGCGCGAAAAAGATGAAAATCCTTATCATTTTGACTGTGTGCCTTTTTTCTCGAAGTCTTGCCGAACAATCACATAATGAGAGTTTCCATTCGAGAGAAAAGCGTTTCCTTATCTTCCCACCAACCGCACCCACGCGTCATCAATTCATTTTCGGGATTGGTATTCCCCTGGATTTGGAATCAATTGCCGTTACCACTGGATATGTATTCAAGGCGCAGTACTTTCTTCCTACTAAACCTGAAGATTTACGCATAAGTCCAATCTGGGAATCAAAGAAAACCCGCCGTGATCTTCCGAGAGCTTACCCGGAAAATCCATTGGCCTCATTTGATGGCCATAAGGAAGTGTACAATGTGGATAAGGTGCTTGTAGAAGAATCCCAAATTAATGAGAATTCATTAGCTGTAGATGAGGAAGATTGGGATTGGATGAAAGAGGACAAGGGAGACAATGACTCCAATGAAATAGAAGATGTACCGACTTCAAGATTCCCAGGAAATGATTTTAACATTGATCATACCCGATGGCATTTGTACAAAGGATTAGAAGCAATTTCTATTGAGTGAGTTGTGAAATTTTATTACTTTTTGAAAAATCTCGTAACTATAAATTCCATCAATTTAGGCGCAGTTTTGGAGGCCGTGCATGTGTTCTACGGGCAATTTGTGAGACTGCTGAAGTACCCTTCAATCGAAAAAGTGGAATCCTGGCCGAACTTATTCATATAATCCTGACTCCATCAACAACAAATGAACCATTATCGCAGCATTCTGATAATGAATACTTCAGAGCAGAACAAATCGGACGTTCTGGAATTTCCTGCAGCCGGGAATTTAGTGAATGTTCAGTCTCCCTTCTAGATATTGTTACATCTGTCCACGACCCCCTCGTGGACGAAATAGTGAAAATCCTGGCGTAGTATCTAAGACATATTATTTTTAAAATAAATTTACGTACACATCTGTGTGCCATAATTGGGATTTTTCTTTTTTTCTTTCATTAAATTCACCGGGACTCGCTGATCAATTAATACATTACAAAAAAAAAATTGGTGAGATATCTTATTTCTTAACCAACTCATTGGACAGCCAGTCTAGCCCCTCATACAGACCATGTCCTTGGGTGGCGCAGGTTGCCTGAATGTACCAGCGACGATTTCTCATTTGATTAAGATTCAACTTATCCGTGAGCTCAGCCGCCGTCATTGCATTGGGCAAATCTTGTTTATTGGCAAATATTAATATTACAGCATCCTTTAATTCATCTTCTGTCAGCTGAAATTTCCAGAAAAGCAAAGATATAGTCCGGGGATTTGCAAATTATGTCAAGGTTAAGTATTTTACCATATTCTGCAATTCTTTTTCAGCCTCTCCCACACGTTCTCGATCATTGGAATCCACCACAAAGATGAGACCCTGTGTGTTCTGGAAATAGTGTCTCCAGAGGGGTCTGATTTTGTCCTGACCACCAACATCCCATACAGTAAAGCAGATATTTTTGTATTGAACAGTCTCAACATTGAAGCCAATCGTTGGAATGGTCGTGACAATTTCTCCCAATTTTAGCTTGTACAGGATTGTTGTCTTCCCAGCAGCATCGAGACCCACTGTATGAAAAGTAAGTTTATCAGTGAAAAATCATCCGGGAAGCCCACTGAGACCCTCCAACAACACAAAATGCCATAACCTCACCCATCAAAATTCGCATCTGTTTCTCGCCGAAGAGACGTGAAAATAGGCTGGATATTGTGAGTCCCATTGCTCCAATGTATCACCAATGTGAGCCGCAGACACAACAATTACAATTCTCACTAATTATAGAATGGAAAATGCAAATGCCACGTCAATTTCATGAAGGAAATAAACGCAGTGTAAAAATTTACTTTGTGTGAAAAATGGTGACACTCGTAAGAACTTTTCGCCACAACATCGTAAAAGCATTGTACGCTTCGGGCACCCGATATTTAAATGGAAAGAAGAACATCAAAAGCTCAACCGTCATATTGAGATTACTTGAAGTAAATATCCTTCTTATTATTCTCCTAAATAAATATATTTCTTTAAAGAAATAAAAAAAATTTTGGTTTTATGTAAATCTTCTTAAATTTCAGAAAATAATATATAATATATGAATTACAATATTATGCATTAAAAAATGACATTTCTTATGGAAAAGGCAAGAGCTTTTACTGTTCCAACTTCATAAAGGGCCAACAAGGGTAAAGCAGTAATCCCTCGATTTTAAATTACAGTGCCCGCTTTGTAATCCGGATGATTGGGAGGCAAAATGACAGATGTCCGCTTCGTAATCCGGATGGATTTTTTGAATTTGTTCAACGTCTCGAAAATATAATACAAGGTTTTTATTGTAGAATTAGAATAAAAGTTTTAAAGAAGATTAAAAAGACATAATTGGAGAAGTCTATGCTATTATACTTCATTTATTAAACAAAAACATCACAGGATAGTTCCTTTTCATTGCTGAACACGCATGCATACATAATCTCAAAAGTATTTTAAATGTAACCGTCGTGAACTTGTCCGGATTACGGTGATCCGGATTAGAAAGCGGGCACTGTATTAGGTACGGTATGATTCTTACATAATCACACCTATTCAAATTGGTCGACTTACTCTGATCGGTCTCGAATTCACAGGATAGATATTTGAAGCATCCCTCGAAAATGAGGGGATCCGAAATATATGGAAATATATGTGTAAAAACGTGAAATTTTTAGATTATACTTCGAAATCCTAGTACACACTCTCGCTAAGTTAACACTTTTAAGATCGGGCCACTTTTTAATTCGGGCAGTAGTTAAATTTAAAAAAAAAAAGTTTATTGACATTTTTCAAGTTCGATTATGATTTTTATCGAATGAAGCAAATAACCTTAAATTTGCCATGTTTTGTCTTAATATTATGATGTAATTTTGCCGATTTGCATTATTAAGGGGTCAAAATATAATTGCATTTCAAACAGTTTGACACTTGAATATCTATCTAATTCATGTGACATTTGGGACCCAAATGCCCGAATTTGACAGAGTCTGCTGTACGCTTTTTGCGATAATTTTTACATTTGTTTTAGGGCTCTTTGAGTAGATGAATTTGAAAATATAAAATTTCCGTAACGGTACCTTGGTTTTAAAAATATTGTACGGTTTTTATAATATTTCCCAAAATTGAATTTAATTTTGTAAAGCTTATTTAATAAAAGACCAATTAAAAAAAAGTTTAAGAAAGGTGTTTCTCGAAATATTGCATTTTGAATGAAATAGTATGAAAAAAATTTAATTTTTAACATAGGTTTTTCTAATTTATCTCGAAATCCTATTATGGTTTTTCGAAAATTATTAGATATTTTTGTAGAGCAAGATATATTTAAAAAAAAATATAACATTAACATAACGGCACCTTAGTGCCCGAGATATTTCAAGTTGAGAACTTATATATATTTAAATTAGTAAATAACTCATATATTTAAAAGGTAATTCTAATCTATATGTATAAGTCTTGAAAAATTTAAAAAAAAAATTTCCAAATAGCCAATCTAAGAAACTATTTTTTTAATCAGAAATTGATGTTCAGTTTCTCTAAAATTCTCTAAAAAAGAACTTCCACTCTTAAGTTTAACTACTAATTTATTTTATTTTTATTTAAAAAAAAATGAGTATAGGGGAAAGTGGTCTGCCTTTGAATGCGGTAGCCGTTGAATATTTAATTTTTTCATTTTACTTTAAAGCATAAATTCTTTTCTATTAACTATTCATAATCCTCACAAGTCATCAAAAAATGCAGACCCTAGCTCTTATTTTCTAGGTGCTAGGGCAAAAAATGAAACAGCCCTAAACTGTAATTTTGATGTTCCACAATTCATGTGTTTTTTCATAATCAAAATAATTTTTCGAACAAATCTTCTATTATGAGTCATAGATCATAGAAGGTTATTCTTGGATGATATTTTTCCAAATACATTTTGATTCAGATTAGACAATTTTTGTGGGTGATAAAAGTTTGCAAATATTGCTCTGCGGCAGCCTTTAAATCTTAATATTGTGTGCCTTTGAATCCTCTCTTTCCATACATTGAAATATCTGACAGCTTCCTGTCCGGGAGCAGAATAGAACTCCTACTTTGGTCTGACGAATGTCATACAAATACTTATAACATGCTATCTTGCTCCGGCTGGGATGTTTCAAACTGACAATTGTCAACTTCGGCGTTTTCTTATAAATTTTCGAGTGAAAAACAGTGTGCTTCAGAAAAATGTAAAAAATGTTGTTGTATAATGACTTTTGACTACAGTGGTGGTTTTATTGAGTGCATTAGGGTGCATGCTAATCAATTATGGGTCGTTTAATGTTACAGCCCTAATATTCTCAGTGAAAAATTAAGATTCAAAGGCTGCCCAACCACATTCAAAGGCAGACCATGCAGGCTGCCTTTGAATATATCGACATCACATTTTCAAGTTCCTCACCAGGAAAAACTGAGGACTTGCGAGTCCTGAATGGGGTAAGGGGTAAGCATAGAAGTTTAATGAACAAGAGAATTTTTAGTGTAGTGCAAAGTAAAACTCATGTTGTAGTTTACTCTGAAAAAAATCTCAAATTTTGAACATCATTTTTCGTTCAAAGGCAGACCACTTTCCCCTACCTAAGTTAACACTAAACCTACCAAGACCCGGTCAAATTGATCGGTTTAAAATTAACACATATTTAAACGGTACAATGTCACTATCAAAAATTATAAATTTCTTAAAATATGTATGTAAAATATTTTTCAATGTTCAAATTTTAATTCTTTTCTCTTTTCCAAGACAAATTTGTTGAGTATCCTAACCCTACCGCGGTTTGTCATTTGACCCAAAAACGATTAAAAACGATCGGTAGGTTTAGTGTTCAGTTCAGAGGTGTGCAAGAACCGTTGAAACCGAATAAACGTCAAAATAAGTTTTTTCAAGTAGCGTTTTGACCATTAGGGGTCTCGGTAGCTCAATGGGCAAAGTGTTGGCTTTGTGACGCAGAGGCCCTCGGTTCGATCCTTGATCGAAGCGCGTCCGGTGAATAATAGGAAAACAGTTTTTCACCGTCCTTAAAAAAAAGCTACAAACTGAACGCAAAAATATTAAGAAGGAAGTATGATAAAAGATAAGGGAACAAAAAAAAAAGGATTTGTGATGGAGCAAAAAGAAAAATGATAGGGAGAGATGAGAGGAACAAAAATATGGGGAAAAAAACAGATGGAACTCGTATGCAAATGAGAGTAAGCGAAATTGGCTATATGGACCTGATTGAGTCTGACAGCCAAAACGTAAAACAGAGAGAGAGAGAGAGTTTTGACCATTGACGAACAAGCTTTATTTGACGTTTTTTCGGTTTCAAACGGTTCTTGCACACCTCTGGTTCAGTTCAAAAATGGAAGCTCTTCTTTTCAGAGAATATACTACCAAGACTACCACAAAAGTACTAACCAAAATTAAAAAAATCGAAGTTTTTAGAATTGGTCTTTTCGAAAAAATTTTTTTTTGTTTTAAAACAAAATTTCAACATTCATTTAGCACTCATATACACTATTTTGAACACATTTTTATAGTGTTTGCTTTAGTTCTGAAAAAAAAAATATTTTTTTGAAAATCCGTATATTTCGCAATAAAAATCTACATTTTCAAAAATAGCGTGTGTTACGGCTTTGTTTTGAACCAAAAAAAATTTTTTTTTGAAAACTCAAATGTTCCCTTTAACTATATTAAAAAATATTTTTTAGTATTAAAGTAGTTAAACTCAAAAGTGGAAACTTTTTTTTTTAGGGTATGCAATACTCAATATTACTGAAAACCAGTAAAAAAATCAGTATTATTCAATATACTTATGTATATATCAGAAAAAAAACTTACATACATTGTGACGAATTTGCCTCGTGAATGTCTTTTTGGAAGTATGGGTAGCAATGTTAGATTTTTAAATTTGTCTTGGGGAAAAAGAAACAGCGAAAAATGGAAATTTCGATAAGTCATAAAATAAAAGTATTATAAAATATTACACACACACATATCGCTCCTTGGATATTACAAGGGGCTAACACACTTTTTTTGCGATTTTGAGATTCTAATGCACATAGAGGCAGACTTTAATATATTTATACATGATATAAAGCATTAAATTCCGTTATTAGAATTTTTTTTTGAAAATTTTACTCTTCTTCATCATAACCAAACTTGGAAAATCTCAACAAACTTTTTCCAAATTTAACTTCTGCCCGATTTGAAAAGTAGCCCGATCTTAAAAGAGCCGAATTAGCGAGAGTCTTCTACTGTATATTAAAAACAATAATTTAATGTTTGATGGCATCTATTTCAAAACATCTAGATGTTAAAAGTGCCTAAATTAAACTATAATTTTAATGTGCTGTTACTGCTGTAGAAAAGAATCATTATTAACCGACAGAAGTGAGTAAGCATCTAATAAATTATGTTTGATTTATATTTATATTGATTATCTTCAACATTTTTCATTACATAACTTTTGTTCTATAATTTTATAGTTCAAAATAATAATGTGGAAAATCTCGAATAAAAGAAAACCTAGTTCTTCCAAAGTTTCTTCCTTACACAGCACTTCCTTACACATCTTTAAGGGCGGAAAGGCATTTTCCTCTACGAGGAATTGAGGAAACATGGTTGGGAATACTGCGGGTGTAAATATTTCCAATGTACAAAGAAAAAATGCACTAAATTATGGCGACTTAGGAGTTTTCCATGGAAAACTCTCTTGCCAGATATACCCCACATTTTTCTGTCTGGCTGTATCCCAAGAGAAGAGGCCAGGCATTCAAAGTTTTTCTCCAATCAAACACAAACTTCCAATCGAACTGTTGCCGAAATGCTGATATAGAGAAAACTTCTAACATTATAGACGCTTATAGTGTAATTCACGTGAAGAACAAAAGTTTCACTTCACTTTGAATTTTTCTTCTTGATGTAAGATATGCGCTTTTCAACACTGGTAAAAATAAAAGGGTCAAATTGACCCTTTTCCAAAGGATGGATCATATTTGACTCTTTGAAAGGGTCACCAGGAACCCTTCGAAAGGGTCACGGTTTTGACATCTATTTAATTCCGGAATAAACGAATAAAAAAACAATGAAAAAGTGATCTTTGGTGTTCGCTCAGATGAGAGAAATATGATATCAATAATAAGTTTACAATAAAACATGATTATTCGTGATAAATGTGCATACTAAATTTCAAGTGATACAAAAGTGAACCTTTCAAAGGATCAAATACGATCCATCCTTTTGAAAAGGGTCAATTTGACCCTTTTATTTTTACCAGTGAACCCTGTTCTATATAGCACTGAATAAGATTACTACTGAGATGCATAACTAATATTAAAAAATATGAAATTATTTGAATAACTCATACATGTTCCCCATTGATGTTTTGCTCAAGTACCGAACAATTTTATTTTCTGTTTCTATTTAAAAATGCCTATGTAATTCTCGTATATTTAATGCTTTTACTTTTCTCTCATATTGATTATAGAAGTCATTGTGTTAAAATTAAAAAAAAGAAATCTATATCAGACACAAAAAAGGAAATTAGATTTTCAAAACAGACATAGATAGTAGTAACGCTTAAAATTAAAATTTAACATTTTCTAAAAGAAAGGAGTTGGAAAACTATGAATTACAATTTTATATAATAGTTTAGAAACGAAATAAACGAATTTAGAAAAATAGGAAAATGTCATAGAAAAAAAATAATGAAGGTAATTGAAGACCCTAATAAACAATAAACTTTATATAAAAGCTTGTAAAGCACAAACGTGGAAACTCCAATAAACGATTACTATAAGGAGAATGAGTAAATTATTGTAAAGCATCGCTAACGAAAGCTTTCAAGAACAGTTCTGGTGGGGAGACAGAGTAAAATGCAAAGTGAAATATCCATATAGTGTTGAATAGGAAGAATTGGAGAGAGAATTGGGGGGTAGTAACACGCGAATAAATCCCAGGAATTCCACTCCCATCTCACTAAAATGCTTATCCTACTTTCGATTTGTTTTGTTCGCAAATTAAATTATTTCTCAGTCTGTGGAGATATATATCAAGTTTTTGTTGATTCCATTTACATTATCATACATGAAATTCATGTGGCTTTGTTTATGGTTTAAATAATCTGAGTGAGAGCGGCAGTTGAGAGAAATATGAGGTAAAGGGCAAGCCATCGTGATGTAGTTGTAGGTATCCCAACAATGGAATTGCTGTTGCTCTTTGGCGCTCGCTTTTCACTACTTCAACCAAGTGCCAGGGAGAGGATATGACGACTTACAAACAAGCACCTGGAGGAGAATTCTGAAAATTTCCTACATTTATTTTATTATTTCATATACACAACTAGAAGATATACTAGGGGGTATAGTTGCAAAAGCTTTGTCTGTGGTAAACGATTTCAGTATTCATTTTGTACTTTTCAACATTTTGGGGACAATTACTCTCAACTTTATGAATTGTAATATCACTCAAGATGATGCACAACATAGTACCGAGAGAAATAAATTAATAAATGTGCACGGTTTTTTAGGTTTGTTCTTCTTTTCTTAGTCGCAGTAAAGAGTCTAATTTCAGACGAACAGTCATATAAAATTTTAAACTTGACACAAAAAAATGAAAATTTAGTAGTATTTCTAATTATATAATATATATTAACTGATATAGAAATCCAAGAGTATATAGACATATGTTATGCCTTGCGACATTAGTTAGTGAATTATAATTTATATTATACATACACACATTGACGATAATATTAATGAGGAAATCAAATCTCAATTCACCATCTAATGTGCCAGGTAATATGTCGTCGAGTGACTGTATGCAACGCCATTATTCTTAATAACATAATTGTATAACTATAGATTATAATCAGTTATGGGCGTTCTCAGAACATTGTTACCCTAAATAGCACTCCAAGTGGGGGCTTCATGTTTAGAATAATGTTTCGCAATTAACAGTAATGATTCTAGTACAGGTCTGAATGCCCCATATAATGTCTATATATATGTGCACTTTGGATTACTGCCTTTTTGTATCATTGCTCTTGACCACCTCTAACCATACGCCCCCGCTCTCCACAAGGGTGTTTTAGTGATGAAGAGTGTGAATCAACAGTAGTAGTGCAGGAGTAGTGGACGTAGTGCAGGTTTTACAGAAACAGACTGCCATGCAACCCATGTAAGAACTACACAATTACAGTGTAAAAAATTGTATTGCCCATGCTTTACACTTTACACGGTCCCAAGTCCCAAGCTTCATAATGACTAAAATTTTCCTATGATTTTTAAGAAATGTGACACTTCGCATCCATATTTTAAAAGCTAGGGAAAAGTGCCTTGTTTTTAAAATATAGAGTCACATTTATTCAGTAGGAAAAATTTAGTCGTTATGAAGCTTGGGACCGTGCAAAGCATGGGCACTTTCCCCTATAGGTTAGGGTTGTGTACATATGAAAAGTTGTGTAATTGTGATTTTTAAGAAAGTACGAAATCTCTAAATTACTATCATAGTAGTAAAATACTACCAAATGTATATATAATACTAGCATTATGTTTACAAAATTTCCGTAGATAATAGAAGAAAAAAACATTTAAAATCAATTATTACAATCTTAATACTTGGTTATTTTTCAGGTTGAAAAATATCCAAGTATTATGGATGTAAATTTACAATCATAGTTCCATAATAATGGTGAATGTTAATATTGCACTATTAATACATATAATAGGACTTACAACCCCGTAATGCTTGTAAAATACTTTTTCTATAAACAATCTTTTTCTACTCACATTTTTTTACTGTGACTACAGATCAGTTGTTCAGTTCTGTTCTTTCTGTCTCAGAAAAACAATATTTTATCTGGTTAAATCCAATTAATTTAGGAAATTATCATGCTGCATCTATAGCTTTTATTTCTTAAAAAATATTAATATTTCAACACTTTTAGTGACTATCAAACTGGCCTTTATGTGTATTGCCCTCGCTCTTGTAACGTCTAATTTCCATTATCTGAAAAAAAAACTATGTTACATGCTGTAGGGGGAGGTGGGGCTATTTTGAGCTGTGGGGCTAAATTGTTATACGGCTTTTTCGCCTATTTCTAAGTGAAGCTGGTCCTTACAATTAATTTATTTAGATCCACAATTATTTTGTCTATTCAAATTGCTTCATGTTAAAACCCAGTTTCCATTAGAAATATGCGAAAAAAATCGTATAATAATGTAGCCCCACAGCTCAAAGTAGCCCCACCTCCCCCTACTTCTTCCTTCACGTGTTAACCTAAACCAAGCGCAGACAGAAAAAGAGCAAAACCCCATGAAAATAATTTGAAGCGGATGGAGAAAATTGTCGCGACCAACATCTAACAGAATATATTTAAGTCTACCACTAAACCGTTATAACATTAAGAATATTAGTGACTACACAGCAAGCATGGTTAGCTGAAGAAGGCAGAATTTTCAGCATATTGTTGCTGAATCGATCAAAAAAATATGCTGACCGGTCAGCAGTTCTCGAACTAGAAGTGCTAACCAAAGTTATGGAAATTGCACTTCCTCGCGAGTGTCGTTTAGGATTAGGAGAATTTAGTTGAAAATACATAACATATGCTGGAATGAAATCGGTTAGCATTTTGTGCTCGCTGGATAGACCGACTGTGAAGCACTAAACACCATACAAAAAATAAAATAAAAGTGTTCATTAACTCGTGGGATCTGTAAGTAAACTTTCCGGTAATGTGAAAAAATCATTAGACAGATGAGCGTATATTTATATATATATATATATATATATATATATATATCATGGTATAAATAGTAGTCTTGGAGAGAAGATGTACTTAAAACGATTGTTGGAGTATCAACATTACGTATCGTGGGGTTGAGATTGATTAATAACTCTATTCTTGCTCGTAAAATATAAAGTGGAAGGCATGTTAAAGCTTTCTATCTAAACTGTTTCACTGTGTATATAATTCCAACATATACGGAATCTGGAATCAACGTCACTTAGTTTAAAATTTAGACTATATTGGATACCCGATTTTTTTCAATAAACCTTACTATTCAAAAATGGAATTTCTTTAAGAATTGATGCCTTTCACTTCTCGAACTCCACAATATTATTATATAGTCGTTCGAAAACAAATTCTTCTCAAAAATTATGTCACACTGTCCAGTCTATCCTTCTATCTGTCCGGCCGTCACTAAGTCTAGAGCCCGAACTAGTAGACGTAGAGACTTGGGATCTTCGGAAGCGACCCTGGGACCATTTCCATGCCCCTCATATACCCCCCACCCCTCCCATACCCATTTAAAAAGACATTTTTTGACGCATTTTGCGATTTTTTTTCATTTTTGGATATGTTTTAATGATTACCTAGTCGGACTTTCGTCCATATACAAAAATACCGGTGAATCATTCCTAATAACAGTTTTACAAGGTCAAAGGTTAAAAAGGCTCTAGAGAGTGCATTTCCCAATCTGTTTCTGTTTGGGTTTGTTGGAAAGGCCTTGGAATTCTTGACAAGCCTCACCCTATTCGAATCTATTATGACCCGGGAATAAACAGGTTTATAACCGATAACTAATTTTTATCCAAAATTCAATATTCAACTATATTAATCCTAAAGTATTTTGGGCAATGATTTTAGTGACTTATAAATCGGTTCAAATCGATTGTGAACTGGTTATGAACCCGAGAAGTAAATTTTTGTCCGAAAATCAATATTATTACTTTTATATTTTGTGGGATATTTTGAGTGAATTATTAATTAGATCAAATCGGTTGAGAATCGGTAAACGGTAAATTATGCGGAAGTACTTTGAGGTATAGCATGTAAGTCACCACAAGATCGAGCACTTCGAGGAGAATTAAAAACATAATAGTCTAAAATCAACACCAAAATAGTCTAAAAACAAAACTATAATAGTCTAAAATCAAAACCACAATACTCTAAAATCAAAACCAAAATAGTCTAAAATCAAGACCAAAATACTCTAAAATCAAAACCAAAATAGTGAAAAATCAAAACCAAAATGGTCTAAAATCAAAACCATAATAGTCTAATATCAAAACCATAATAGTCCATCAGAATTCAAAACTCTTAGTTCTTATACTCTTAGTTCGAAACCATTGGCCTCCTATATTCAAAACCATAATAGTCTAAACTCGAAACCTCTATAGTCTAAAATCAAAACCATGGACCTTCTAATTTTAAATCTACTATATGCTCTATCAGTATTCAAAACTACGATTCGCTAAATTCAAACTTACTATTCTCCTACGATTAAGCACAATTTATTCCACTTTTTAAACTATTATACTCTATTAGAAAAATTCAAGCGCAAAGTTTCTCAATTACAGAGGAAAACAGTTTTAAATTCTGGTAGTCTAGATTCAAAACCACGTTTCCTAATTTTTCTAACTCAAAATTTTTCTCTGTGCAGGACAGCTTTCAAAAAGAATTCGTCGGTTCCGCAGAAGACTATTGTAAGTCCAAAATGTAAACTTTACAGGAAAGAGGTTTAAAATTTGACAGCTAAAATTTATTTTCATTAATTTCACTGCAATTAGTATACTTTCAGCTTTTGAAACTATTTTATCATACTTACGCATTGAATATCTTCTAGTTAACACTACTTTTAAATTAATTATAGCAAAATTGTGAGCAAAAAACTCAATAATTGGGCACGCTGATTTTAAGTTTTTTTCTTGTAACTTTTGCAGGAATATCTTAATCAACATAAAACTTTGTGGGGATATAGATCTAAGGTTTCTGCATCCAATGATATCATCTTTATATACTACTGTAAATAGACTTACAATAATTTTCTTCGGAACCGACGAATTCTGAATAGAATCTAAAGAATACGGTTTGAGGTAAATGTGAATTTATTTGAACGAGTTTTGACTTTTCATGCGATATTCATATTTTGACTTTTTAATTTTAAATATTTTTTTAAAATAATTCATAAATCAGTTCAAAAATATTGTAGACTGGTATACAGAAAATATTACACTATGTGTTTTCTTGAAATCTTAGGTACAATGGTCTATTCATATGGTCGCTTTAATTTCAAATAGGAGGCGAGAGTTAAGTAATTTCCGTGCATTAGGTCATAAGTATCACACTGAGCTTTAATGCTTTATAGAAATTCTTCCGGGCTACAAGTCCAATTTCAAGATGAATAATTTATTGTTTATTAACGTTTGACGACAAACACTATAGTGACACTAATCCATAAATCAAATAATTGAATGATTTTCTCTGCATCTTGATCATGTCAAATATTTCCTGTAACCATCGTATGAATTGGCTTTCACAAGAGGAAATATTCCAATCCTGATTCCAATGCAGTTTCTCTTGGAATCTACGTATTGTCTTATTTAGAATTTATGGTATGTGTCTCTATTCATAATGCTGTAATGCGATTGAGAAGATATGTAAATTTTATGAGCGTGTCTTCACGCGTGATGACCCTGAAAATTTGTCTTTTCTCAAAAATATATTGTTCTTGAATTCCACTTCAGCCACTGCCACCGTCTTCATGAAAAACGAAGAAAAAGAAAGGACATAGTTATTATGCGAAACTAGGGAACAACGAGAAAGCCTGGATGGTGGCGAAGTCTTATATAATAAACTACATTGAATGGTGGCGATGGCGTGTAAAAAAGCGTGACCGATTTAATTAAATTCTTGCCATTTTGAGACGTCGTCCGTTCATAATATACTTCCTCTCTTAAGCCATTTCGTATTCAAGGCGCACATACACATAAACCCCCTTTGACTTCTGATATCTCTCAACATTGGTGCTACCCCATATTATATTCCATTGATTATTCAAGTCATAAAGCGAACACTAATTAAGATGCCTATCAATCTAATTATCAGTTTTTCCTGTCATCTATCTCATAAGATTAAACAGTTACTTTTGGACTTTACTCGAAGTCATCAGGCACGCTTCCTTAGCTTTGGCTTTCAATGCAATTGATATTGATTATATTAAACTTTATTTAAAAAAAAATGCTTTTACAGTTATTGCAAAATATATTCCATAAATGTGACAAAATTTATATTGTGAATTTACTTATAATGTCTAAAATAGCATGAAATGCCATTTTTCTGCTCACTCAAAATAATTTCAAACCCACCAAATATGTATTATACAGAAGAAAGAAATAACGCGAAAGTGAAACAAAATCTCGTTGCAAGAAGCTTTCATATAAAGCTATGGTGGATATATAGAGGCAGTGAGGAAATTATAAATGTTTATACTTGAAAATGGGAACGACACCAGCTGTCTGGAATAAACCCATAGCCAAGGATAATAGCGGCACATCGCAAATCTTGTTAATAGTTGGCGCGTTTCGTACTGTTTTTCTCTTACAGCCCACAAAATATAAATATATACATGTACATAACTATATATAACACATGTATGTATGCATATACATATGTGACCGAAACAAGAAGTACTAAATAATTTCCATCTATTTGATATAATGCTCAGCTGAAGGGAATAACCTACAACCATATCCCTTTTTGGTATATACTTTAGCATCCTGGGATCAAGCAATTTCATTTGATTGATCATCTCAACTTCCTTGTGCACTTCATCCACTCAACGCATATTACACTGAGAAAGTTGAAACCCCTCTATGTAGGATAAATTGAAACAGTATGTGTATGTATATATGTCTCATGTTGAAAATTTCAGCCTCTCACAGTGTTTTATGACGTCATGATGATAAGTATCAGAAATGGAAATACACAAATGATTTTATTAGTCTCTGTCAACCACTTAAATAGTCCCCTATGGCTTGTAAATTTTCACCCACACCCTTGATATCCTGATTTCGTTCCATAATGCCTAGATATGCATATATATGTATAAAATCAGAATTATATATATATATATATATATATATATATATATATATATATATATATCTGTCCTTGTAAATTAATTGTGTAGTACTGTGCGCTGATGTACGGTGAAATTCCCCGACATTACGTTTCCGGCATCAATAGGAAAAATGATTTCCGTGCAAGCAAATCTAAATTCTGTGTTCTTCTCACCCTAACTCACCCTGATGGACTATTACATTTTTTTTGTGTTACACCCTCCCCAATGATATGGTAAAAGCAAAGTTAGGACATGCGATAGTGAAGAAAAAAAGTGTACTCTGGAAGAGGATTTTCTAGGCAGACTAAGCAGCAGGCTCTGCAAGACTTCTCCGCTGCCACAGTCGATAAATTACGATTTCGCGTAAACGAACACATTGCGCTATATCCATACTATTAAGGATACATCAAAGACCGGCGAATGTGGGGGTGGTTCTAGAATGTATTACCAATGCAAGTTGGTTAAATACGTTTAATTTATTACCTTTGACTTCCGCTTTACCCAAACTACTAAACGCTCCCCTAAGGCCCCCTGACATAAACATATATAGAATAGTACATATATTATATATGTAGTGTGGACTATGTGACTTTCAGGCGGTATCGAGAAACACCCACTCCTGTCGGAGCGCAATATTACATTGGTTGGCGTCGTCGTTGCACAGAATCGGGTCAGTTTGTCTTATATCACAACATATAATAAAAATTTATATATGCACCTTTGACTACCCCAGTCAAAAGAGAATCTCGACGATCGCGCGGTATCACAGTTGGTGGATTATCCGCTGTGGATTGTGTAACATAGTGAGAATAAAGGAAAAAGAAAGAGAAACTATTCTTTGTGTATTATATGCATTTATACTAAATGAATATGTATGATAGGTTGGGGTAGAGAGACACAGAAAACAAAGAAGGGAGCACTTGGAAAATCTGAGCAAATCGAAACAGACGCACACAAGCACGAACAGAGAAAATTCCACCACGTTTTCCTCCACAAAATGGGTAAGAACCATTTACAAGTAACAGGAGTAACAGAAAGGTGCACACATATTTACAGATTGGGGCTAACACTGGCGGTTGGATGGTTGAAACAGGGACAGTTGAATGCCAAGCCAAAAACAAGTATAGAGTGAGTAGGGTGGTCGAGGGCATCTCTTCTATGTATACCTTCAACAAGCTTAATCGTAGAGTGGTGTGGTAGCATGGCTGGTGAGCTTTTTTGAACATTATTTATTTTGTTTTCCATCGCAGACACTATAGTGACATACATATATTTATACAACACGGAAAATGCAATGTGTAAGGCTCCGGAGAATGAAATGGAAAAATTTTTACAGGACTTATGTAAATGAAATATGCGCTCAAAAGCCCGTCTCTACATATCACTACGAATATGATGAACACCAGAGAACCGACTACAAGGGATTCCAACAAAAAACCATATCAGAGAAATAAAAATTAAATTAATTTTTTGATTTATTGCTTTTGGCTATTTCTTCCACCCAACTAACATTCTGCCGAGTAAACAAAATTCTATTTTGCAGTTTAGTTTTCCTGATATACATATACACAGCATATATCCATAGGTCTATACTTTTAATACAGGTTTTCTTTTTACTCCAGCTGCATAAATGTGCGGCCATTGATTTGATATAACGTTTATTTCACTAACCAGTATCAAATAAACTGTTAGTTTCCTTTCACGAAAGAGTTTTGTAATATAATTTACAGCTAGACTCTCGCTAATTCGGCTCCTTTAACATCGGGCTATTTTTTAATTCGGGCAGCAGTTAAATTTGACAAAAAAGTTTGTTGACATTTTTCAGGCTCGATTGATCGAATAAAGCAAATATGCTCAGATTTGCCGTGCTTTGTCTCAGTTGTAATGTCATTTTTCATTATTAAGGGGCTTTTATGAAATTTATAATTAATATAAGTATGTAAACTTAATATGAGTATGCAGGTGAACAAAAAATCGTTGCATTTCAAACAATATGATGCCCGAATTTCTCTCAATTCGGGTAACACTTCGGTCCCAAATGCCCGAAATTGAGAGAGTCTACTGTATAATAAAAACGTGATTTTTCAACAAAATTATTTACTTTTCTATAAGCCAGTGCATAATATAGAATTATCCTGTGAGACATTGTTTCAAAGAAGCGTAAGTAAATATAACAAATACACAGCCTAGCATAAATTGTGCAACACGTGGAATAATAAAGAAACACCAAAATTTTTGTTTCCAAAGGCAAAATATGCAAATACCTTCAAAAAACACATAAATTATTTTATACACTGTGAACAATCTTAACTGTATAATCTACAATCCCTGTATATATTTTTTTTTCCATAGACTTATTAATTTTCCTAATGCTTTTTGTGTTCTACTATGTAGAGCTAAGATCAAAAATATTAGAATTTACTAACTGCTTTAAAAATAGCTTTTTTTAGTTTTACTATCTAGGATATTGTATGAACGCCGGGTTTAAAGACTTACACATCAGACTACTAAATTCTATTATCGAAAGAATTGTAAATTTTACCAGAGAGTACATATATTTTACAGTATCAGAAATATCTATTAGAAAATGGTGATTTTTATAATTCCATTGTTCTCTATGTAGCAAATGTAGGTATTTTTCAATTTTGATAACTTGATTAGATTTTTCAGTTTGTTTAGTATATAATTATTTATTTGATTTAAAAATACATCAAAATTAAAGAACGATATTATTGTTTTTAAACACCCTAAGTATATACATTTATATATATAAACATCTTCTACCATATAATTGTAAATTTCAAAATTGTTGACGAACAATTGAAAAGGATAATGACAAGCTTTTGGTAGACCTAATTTGCAATGTGAGAGCGTGGAAGCTACACTAATTACCTATTACTCAGAGAATGATTATGTCACTAAATACAATACATTCAATCAGTTTATTGAAAGGATTTTCCGACGATTAAAACTCTTGAGTAAGCCCAATATACCCCTAAATCATTATTGCATTCGACGTATGCTTGTGAATCTCGTTTTGTATCTACTCACTCCTAAAATGGCATGCGCAACCCTCCCTTATTCAGGGGTAAATTCGTTGAGTTTTCCCTCCTTTGCCTACCTTTGTGTGCACTAGGACTGGATTTTGGAACTCGCTCATTCGGGACGGAAAATTGATGTTTCAGTTCCGTGTTATCATTAGAGGTGATCGGCGACTTCTTGCTCATCTCTCCGCTGAGAGGAACATATCACCCATTCACTAGGTGTTGAAAGTTTTGCACAACCAGGTTACAGTAAATCGTTCTTTTTTTTTACTAGTCTATTGTGCAAATATACCCCTGTCACCCATTTCAAGCTCCTGCGAGAGCACAACTTCTACAAGAAATTTAGTGCAACCTGGAAAGTGTGAGGTAATGCCTTAAAGTTTACCCCTTAAAGTGATTTTACGCTCCGGACTGCAAGAGCAGCATGAATTGAGTGTTCACTCGAAAATGGATTAGCACTGATAGGATTTCCAGTGAAAATTTTCTGCTGACGGAAGGTGATTTTAGTGACAGTCACCTCACGACATCTCCCCAATAGTCCCCACCATTATGAAATCCATTTTAACTCCTTTTGTGGAAAAGACACACACATACGGTCTTCTTGTAAACTTCCTTTGATATGGTGAATTTTATATACTACATAATATTACACAAATGACAGATTTACTTTGTGCGATGACGACGCTCACAAGCGGTTGCCTGAGAAGGATTGAAAAACCCTTGGCAGAAGGAGCCGAACCATTGGCAATGGATAAGACCACTTGAATTCTTCGTGGATATGTGCTCATGTTATATATATTGCTTACAGAAAATTTATTGCGATGTTACCAAATCGGATTACGGTCACTGTGCTGAGTGTTTATTCAATAGTTTTTCTTCACGATCATTCAATGAATATCGTGCAAGTATAAAAGAATTCCATGTTGAATGAACGAAAAACAGACAACAGAAGCTGAGGTTGTAAAAAATCTCAGCTAAAAACCCTTCGGTAAATAGTACTTTTGGAAAATTCATCTATAGATCTTTGAAATGCCTGAAACAAGCAACCACAATAAGGATGCAGTGGAATAATTTGGTGCATAAATGAATGTATGTGGAATAATCTGGATTTCGGTGGTGTGGAAAAAGGATAAAAATGTAAAGTGAATTGAAAAGTGAATTGCTTCTTATTTTAAACAATGTGCTATTTGTTTGCGCCACACACCCTGGGAATTATTATTGTCTATGGATTACTCTTCATCACATCAAATTGCAAAGCCGGAAGAATTTTTGGTGAGTTTCATTTGTATTCTATTATATTTCCACCATATATGGTATATATTTTTCTTCTTCATTTTTTTTTGTGCCCCTGTCCATAATACTCATACAATGTGTATCCAAAAACTGAGTAGATAGCATTTTCTTTCGGTTCTGCCTTCGGCTGGCTCTTATATGTATTATAAATAGAGTATAGAGAAGAAAAGCAAAAAATGGTAAGCCCCTCTTTAACTTTTCTTTCCTTGTGCCATGACTTTATGCCATCTCTACTGAATTGCTCAGACTTCCTCCCCCGCACATCTCCAGCAGTTACTCTGCAGGGGTTTCAAAAGTGCCACTTCCAATGGGCGGGAATAGGAAAGCTTCCATTGTATCTACATTAGTGCTCTAACTATATATGTATATATATTTAATATATGAAAACATTTACGAAAAATTAAAGCTACATATGTACATAGTATAGCATACGTGTTTTAAGGATCTTTCACTCTTTCCTAAAGAAATAGTTCTCAAATAATAAATAGCAAATATGAGTCAGAAAGTTCTTATAATATATACATATACGTATATACAAACCTAAAGTGTTCAAAAAGTTGAAAGCACGATGCTACGTTGAGAATGGTTTTGTATACAGACCTAGGCATATTATACAAGCAAGTATATACATAATATTTTTAATAAATATAATATCCTCTAGTGTATATGACTATTTAGCCTGCTATTAACAATTAAAACTTGAATACTGAAACCCATCACAAATTTATAATTGATATAATGGGTTGAGGGGCTTAACAAAAGAACATAATCCTTGGGAAAATCGAGAAAAGTCAAGAGACCAACAGTTGGATGGTGGTTTTGGTGTATGTGGCTAAATGCCAAACAAAAGCAAAGCTGCCCTTTTTCACGTGGATTAAAAAATTTTCCCAAACTTCCCCTTCAATACATTTCAACACACACTTTAAACATAAGCACTAAATGGGTTCCTGAAAATTTACGTCTTGCACGCTAGAATTTGCTCATTCATTATAGCACAAATTGCAACCTTAATTTTTTCTTTCAACAAAAACAGTGAACAAATACAGGGTTGAATTTTAGAAATTCAAGATGTGCAGAAATTACACTTTAAAATTTAAATATTCAATTTTACACTGTGTTATTATATATGAATAACCTATTTTCTATGTGGTATCTCACAAAGCATATCAGTCAAAATATGTCAAATCAAAAGTTGAAAGATGAAAGAGTTTGAGACTTAAAATTTTTACCATATTGTAAATAGCTTTTTTACCTCCTCGAGCCTCTGAAGTCATAATGGATTTTTACATGGACTATGTAAAACAAAACCTTTTTTTTATTTTAGGAACTCTTTATTGATTTTACTTATGCAAGAAATCCATTTTTACCAATATATTTTTCCAATAATTACGCGAATGTTTTCAGAACAATTTAGGCCCTTTGATGACACTTCCATTATCTGTTGTACCTGTTGTAGGATTTTTCAGAATTTTCTCAGAAAAGTTTTACCAAAAGTTTACAATCACGCGGTTAAAGAATATACTTAGTTTCATGCACCCATCTCACTTGCTCCAAATTCGTCTTTTTCTGACAGCCCATTTGCTTTTCTTTCCACAAACAAATTTTGGAAAATATTTTCAAAAAGCTTTTATTTCTTCTTGATATAGAGAAAAGGGGTGACAGAGTGTCTCAGGCTTTGGGAAATGCTCGAACTTGTGATTTAAATGTTATGCCTCAAAAGTAATTTCGCATTATTTACTGTTTAGAGGTTTTCAACTGATTTAAACCGATTCATAAATCTTAACAGGTTCACAATCGATTTGAATCCATTTATAAATCACTCAAAACATTGCCCAAAATACCTCAGAAGTAATTATAATAGAATTTTGGGTAAAAATGAGTTATCGGTTATAAACCGGTTTATTACAAGTTCATAACTGATTGGAATCGGTACAATCTAGTTAAGAATTCCAACACATTTCCAAGGAGCCCAAATATGACCCCATTCGGTTGATAAATATATACTGTCAAGAGCCTTTTTTTTAAACCTTTCACCTTGAAATACCGTTATTAAAAATAATTCAACGGAATTTTCATATAAGGACGAAATGCAAAAATCTAATCTAAATATTTGCTCAATATATTTGCAAAACGCTCAATCTCGTAGGTTTGTACCACAAAAGTAATTTCGAATCAATAATCTTGTTTTGTTTTTGTTCTAGGAAATTTAAGAAAAGAAATTTCTGCTTGTTTTTACTGTGTATAACATTAATATATTTCATTTCATTTTATTAAATTGTGGGGTTTTCATCATTATTGGCGATTCCCTTAATAACATTAATATAGTTATTCCAGTTTATTTTAAATATACTAGTATTATCACTCAGGATTGAATTCTATTCCACTGACACTTCAAGAAAGGACATTTGCTTTCACATTAGTTTTCTCATTAGGGGAGATCGGGGATAAATAGCCAGGGGTAAAATTAGTCCATGAGTTTTCCAAATTTCTCTTAAAATGTACATGGAGCAAAGTATTATTTAATAAAAGCAGGAACACGTCTCCATATTGCCCGAAATATGGGGGTCTAATCATGCGGAGTCGAAATATGAGTCTAATCATCCTATTATTTAGAATCATTTTTATAAAATGGGTATAAAATTGTAATTTTGATGTTAAAGTTTTTGGCCTATGGACTCACGAGTTTCTAGTCCAGATATTTTAGTTCGGCCTTATTTCTGGTTTAATAAAGTTAATTAAACGATAGTTTTTAATTGGACAATAAATATCCACTTTTTTATGTAAGCTGATAAACGCTCAAACAGCCTTCGGGGTAGATATACCCAGTCTTCCGTGGGAGGCCAAAACTTCTAATGTATAATCGTTGAATGAAAAAGTACTATTGATATTCCTAGTAGTGTTCTCATTTAGAAGTGATATTGCTGAAACAGATATTTTCAGAATGTTTTCATCCATTCTGATTCAATTACAAAAATTTCATAAAAAAGTCGGCTAAAGCCTTTTTTTAAAATTTCGATTAAAAAATGGTGGCAATTTGTACACCGGAATTGGCTATATATACTGTGGCCGGATCACAATTATCCAATTTATCTTACTTTTGTCATTATCCTTTCTATAGAAAAGGGTTGGGAAAGCGTCCCAGGCTTTCCAAAATGCTCGAACTCGTGACTAAAATGCTATCTCAAAACTACTTTCGCATCATTTATCATTTAGCGGCTCTCAACCGATTTGAACCGGATCATAAATCATTCAAAAGATTCTCCAAAACTGTTTAAAAAGCAATAGAATTTATTTGCGGATAAAAATTATTTATCAGCTATGACCCGGTTCATTGTCGGTTCAGAACCGATTGGAACCGGTTCAGTTTTATAGGAAATTCCAACACCTTTACAACGAACCCAAACATGATACCATTCGCTTGACAAATGCGCTCTCTAGTGTCTTTTAACCTTTGACCTTGAAAAACCGTTATTAGGAATGATTCAACAGTATTTTCATATATAGACAAAATGTTCGCCTGGTTAATCTCTAAAACATCCGAAAAAAGAAAAAAAAATCACACGACGCGTTTTCGAGAAATCCCAAAAAAAAATGGTTTTTGAGGGGAAGGAGAAGGGGAGGGGTTGGGGGAAAATGAGGGGCATGTTAACGATCCTTGGGTCGAACTATGTGGGAGTCCCAAGTCGCTATCTCTTACCGTTTGGCAGCTGGCGACAGGCGGACGGACAGATGGGCAGATGAAATTCGTGTTTTTGACGATTGAGAAATTATGCTACGCTGTTTGCCCGTGCCTCCGTTTTTCGACTGATCCGTTTATCGGTCCGGATCGTTACCATCTATAGAGGCTAAAGAGTTAGATACAGATTTGGAACCTTTGGGAGACCTGCTCATAAGTCGAGTCAAGGACTGTGAACATGACGTTCATTTTCTGTCCAACTTTTCCTTCCCCTCCAAAACCACATTTTTGATATTGCTCGAAAACGCTTCGTGCGATTTTTTCGTTTTTGTATATATTGGAGTAAATACCCTTGAATCATTTCAAGTTTTTCCAAAATAAGAAATGATAGAAAATACAAAAAGAAAATCTATTAAATCTGATCCTATTGATATAGTATATATATATATATAGTATCTATATAGTATGGTATACTATAGATTCTATTTCATACTCCCTCTCTGTATTAGGGAGTAGAAAATAACTTTAAAAACTAAACTAAAAATATATTTTAATTGCTTTAGTTAGGGTAAGTGTGCCATATTTCGGCATAGTTGCATGCAAGCGTCAAAGTCTCAAGTTTGTAATGTAATATTTTAATACAAATTGATTTTTTTTTATTCTTTCTTTTGTAAGAGTGCTGCTTGGAACCTTGTAAAGAGTTTACCGTCTTTATTTACTCTAAAATCATTCTTAATACATTTTAAAATGAACAAAAGTATAGACATAGTTTTGGTGCCCTATTTCGCCCACCTTCATTCTCATAGTTCTTTCGCACTTCGGGAATTCTTCAAATGTCTTTTTCACGTCATCTTGTTTGTCGAAGCTACATTTTTTGTTATTCTTTTGCATTGTATAATCTCTAGAGTACGTAAAATCTAAAAGTTCATGGAAATTCGAGGAACAAAAAAGGTGGCCGAAATTGCAAGCTGGCCGGAATTTGGCACACTTACCCTATTATTAAATTAAATTAACCCATTCAATAAATGTAGTACAAATACTTGAGATATTAATGTTCATATTTCAGAATTAGTTCCTTACAGATTAATATATGACTTTTGTGATAAGAAATTTTTTATATTATTATAGGTGCGCTGTCAAATATGCATCTTAACGTTCAATGAGTTTAAATTATTTACTATTCTTCAGTTTCTTCCGGTATTCGTCAGAGGATTATCTTCTTCTCAAAACTGAAAAGACTTAATTTTCGCCAAAGCTCTCGAATCTTGGTATGGGTCTTCCTCAGTGGGTCAATTAAAATCTTTTAAATGATTTGGAATTGTCTTTCGTCTGCTTAACACTACACATAGGCATAATTTTTTTTCGTGAATACAACTGAAAAGAAAGCAGTAATAGGAAAAATCCAACTTTTTTTTATTTATCCGAGAAATTCCCATTTTTTCAACAAATTAAACGGAATGTCAAACTTTCCGTCCACCATTTTGAGCAAAAACTTTGCATGACTTCTCGCGAACGAGAAAAGAACAACAAAATGTATTTCCATCTCTGCCGGGTTAATTTTTCCAAGTAATTGGAGGACTAAAGTAACTAAAAATCTCTTCCTGACAGCAATTTGGATATTAATTGCGCAAATA